>NC_134404.1:186290920-186513420 GCF_038048845.1 Mixophyes fleayi | reverse complement strand
AATTAGCTCTGCGTAATTCCTACACTAATGTGGCCGAATTGAATAATTCCCCCCCATGAGTGCGCTCTATGTTTATTTTATCCTTCAGGTTGCTCATTGTCCGGTTGAGGAAATTGAGCTGGATTAGCTGACACTTTATTTAAAGAGCAAGTGCTTGGAGCACTAATATATATATATATATATATATATATATATATATATATATATATATATATATATATATATATATATAAGCACACACATACATACAAAGAAGCTCTGGAACAGTTTTCTTTAGCATGGCTGCGCACATGCACTCCTAATATCAGAAATCAGCGTGTGGATCTGATAATACATCATATAGAAATGTATTGCCCTTCGCCAGATTTACATAACTATGAGAGGTTTTGGGTTTTTTTTCAGCTTGTTCTTGAAAGCTGCTGGATGAGCTGGAGACACTCTGCGGTCCTAATTAGTGATTTTTGTCCTCTTGTTACAAGGCTCAACATTTCATGCAAATGAACTCTTCAGGGCAGCCACCAATCCCCCTGCTCCAGAATTAACTGACTCTTATGTTTAATCATATGCCGAGCTTCTCTCAGCCCGGCTAGCTTTTTATCTTGATTACTCTAATCAATAAGAAATGATAGAGTAGAATTATAAACTCTATTGGCTTTTAAATGCTGGCGACAGCCCCTCTAAATGCGTGCTCCCTGTCATTGTTATTTATTGAAATGATCTTCAGCGCTAGTGCATGCAAATAGGAGATACAATACAGACACAATGTTTTATTCTCTTGTACAGATAAGAGGTTTACCTGAGTGCCAGTCTAACCCTTTCCCTGCCAGGACGTGCTTCCATCAAGTTTATCATCATACACCCATATTATATTTTTTGGTTGGTCGAATATTATAATGTTGATCTTTAATAAAATTGTTTATTTTACAAATATTTTACATTCCACGGTATTTTCTTTACAATCATAACATACAAACATATACTTAAAACATACTTGCAAATAATCTATAAAATAAATATTTACTGGTGGATAACGGATACAACTATTCGATTTACATTTGCCCTGTAAAATATTTCCTTTCAGATTAGTTGGAAATGTACCTGCCTGTGAGAATGAGTGCAAGATGTCTCAGCTAACGAGTTTTATGAAGTGATACCACCTCTACTATGAAATCACAGTTCGCTTGCATAATGGATGAGTGTCGAAAGAGGATTAAAGAGGTTGCACCTTCTTTCACTTACACTATAGCAAGTCAAAAAGGAAAGACAAGCCAGCCAATTTCACAATGGGATTTCATTTCGTCTCCTGCACCTGCAAACCATTTCATGGGCCAAGCAAAGCCCCTTCTCACAGCAAATGAAAGACACCTCTCCTATGCCTTTGTGGTTAAACTTCCACATGCAGCACAAAGCAAAAGCAGGTTTAATGTATAAAATAGTCAAAACAATAAATAAACACTTTTAAATTATTAAAAGGAGAATCTGTATCTTGTAAAGAGATGCACAGGCTTCAGGTCCACAGAAGGGCACTCATTACATCAAAATATAGATGCAGGGTAAGTTACAAGTATGTGTACTGAATGAGCTCACTGTAAAATCACATCCAATTTCGCCTCTCTGCGACACTTGTTATTAGGATTGATGGCTATAGCTAGGAGAATTATTCTGGTCTGTAAGCTATCAAGAGCCCACTAATTTCACATTAAAGCCCATTGACTGCAACTGCGTGATTGAAGGGCTTTTAACAATTAACATAATCAGAAAATGAGTTGAGATAATTTTTTATTCAACTCATTACTTTTTAATCATGTATGCCTTTTAATTAATATCTTTATCTTTAGGAAGAACACATAGATGGAGGATGTGATATTGGCCTAGGCATATTGAGATACATAATATATAGTTATTTATTTATAAAATGCCGAGTAAATTTGGGAAGAGGTTAGTCAGTCTATACATATGTGAGACCCCTCCACCCCCCACCCACAATCAGACAACGCTTTCTGATAAACTGCTAAATGTAGCTGTCATCCATCAACCTGTGAGGAAGGTCCATACTGACAGTAATATGCAAATATATTAATTAAACGTCACACAATTGTGTAATTGCGCCAAACCATATTCATTTAATTTATACTTTTGTTTTATAGTTAAACACTAAAGAGATCACCTTTGCAAAAATAACATTTTGGAAATATTAAAATAAAAGTATTACTATTATTATTAATAATATTTTCATTTTCTTGGATGCCAATCTGTGTAATGTTTTAAAGAATATAGAACATGTCCAAGCACGAATATGTGTGTGTGTGTGTGTGTGTGTGTGTGTGTGTGTGTGTGTGTGTGTGTATATATATATATATATATATATATATATATATATATATATATATATATTAAAATGTGTATTTATATTAAAATGTGTATTTAGTTTGGGTATAAAATGTCAGAAAAAAATGTAGTAATATCCAACCTAAATGCACATTTTGACTGGTGTTAATTTGATCCTCCTTCAACAGTAGCTATGCGTCATGTTAATAATACCACAAGGTTTGTTTGTTTTAATAATCTTTACCCCATGGATGCATTGTATCGTACACAAGATATAAGTGAAATGCAATTTAAATTTAACACGTAAGACCTTTTTTTTTTCTATGTGACTTCTGCCTATTAGAGTATTAGAGCCAATGCATGAACGGACTCCTACAACACAGTAGAATTAGTGTAGCATCACTGTACAATCTGTGGGGATTTGTTTTTTGCACAACGTACAGTGAATATAAATCATTTAAGGCATAATAATATAAAGTAAATGCACTCATTGACATGATGCTGGTTGTTGTTTTTTTGGTTCATAATATATTATTATGTACTTGGTTTCTTGTGTTCCGGAGGTATTTTGTGTTATAGACATTACCATCCATCCACCTGTTAATACAATGCTGGCAGGTCACGGAGAGATTGACTGAAGCTTTGTGAATGGTCCTGTAAATGGGCTGTGTAGACAATGCGACATTCCATTAGACAATATGCGTGGAAGGAACAGGTGAGCGGCACGTTTGTTGCATGCTGTATTGCTCTGGTTAGAAATTGAAATTCTACCTCTCAAGTACTTCAACTGGAAAGAGAGTGCTGCCCTCTAGTGAAAGAAATAGGCAATACACTTTTCACAAATGTTACATTTTCGTAAATAAAATTGTTGCTTTTTCTAAAGTAAAATATACACTAAATTCATTTGCACTGTCATGTATAATATAATCCATTTTCTAATCTTTACACAATGTTTTTTTGTGGATCACTCTCTCTCCACCAAACTAACAAAAGGTTGCCATGTGCTAATGACGCTTTTCTTAGCTGAGTGAGGATAGGTCATTAAAATAACAACTACATTCTTCTTGGATTTCTCCTTTAATATACATGCACAAAATATTGTTTGGCAGTCTCTGAGGGGCAAATTTTCTGGAAGAAGCCTAACACCTAGTCATGCCTTAAAGGGTACATACATATACCTCACAAAAATCATTATTTCATTAGCGCAGTCAGTCACGAGGCTTAGCTTAGCAGTGGGGTGTACCTGGCCAAAGAAGGAGTCAAAACAGTGGATATGAGAGTCACTTTCACACACATACATGCTATGCATTCTACAACCAAGTACTGCATGCATCTGCCAAACCTCCAAGCCCATTTCCACTTTGTCAGTCTCCGCATTTCAAGTACATTTTGTTAAGTGGAATGTGGAAAAGTGTGTTCTTTGTTTTTCCATAAGTGTAACAGGGACTAACAAGAGGGTAAAGTTCTTTGCAAATATTGATGAGCAAAAACTGATTCATGGAAGATTTTTCTAGTACATTATTATTATTATGAATTATTTATATAGTGCCACCATATTATGCTGTATAGACGATATTTAATCACACACATCAGTACCTGTCCCATTGTGTTTACAGGCTAAATTCCATAATCTACAAACACACACTTCCATTTTTGTGGTCAGTAGCTGATTAACCTATTAGTATGTTTTTGGACTGTGGTGGGAAATTGGAGTAGCTGGAGGAAAGGCACACAATCACTGAGAGAACGTACAAACTCCACACGGATAGGGATGGGTTGACACCAGTGCTGTGAGACTGCAGTGCTAACCACTGTGCAACACTGCCCACTTTACTATACAACTTTAATACTCTAAATCATTACAAGCCTTCACAGCAACAATCTGTCTTAGTACATGAAATGAAATTATGTAAATGTACAGAGTACAAACTATATCTGACTGCGATAAAACAATGAGGGGTACATGGAAAGCATTCTTGTAGATGCAATATATTTAAGACATAAGCCCTTACAAGCAAAGCCCTCACGTCTTTTAATCTCATGGCTGCTCTTAGCTGGCCCTTATTTGTCTATCCTGCTTGTACCTGGTATGTTTTATACTGCAATTTTATTACTTGTTATTCTGCAATGTTCAACTTATAGGTACAGAATCCATGCTACTTCTTTTTTTTTTCTACTTGTCGCTATGCAACTCATACTTGTATTTGCACCACAAGTCTTGTTATTATGCTTAATTTGTTCTCACATATTTGTTTGTCGACTGTCCAGCACTGTGGAATGTATGGCCCCCATACATATGAACATCCACACATCCTCTGTATAAACAAAATATTGAAAGCATCATAGATATTCAATGTAAAGATGCTAAATGGACAGGACTTTTATCCCTAACCATAGCCAGGACCACCAAAAGAAATACAGCAATTTATTGGGGCCCATTCCATAGCCACTGAAGGGGGAGTGACCACACCAGTTTAGTGGCTCCTCCCACTATACAGGCAGGACAGGGCACCTAGGCAGGCTTGGGCCCCGGTACTCTGTACCTGTTCACCTCCTCCCTCTTGAAGTCTCTGATCACTGCATCAGAGTCATGAAAATTGCCATTTTAAAAGAGAATTTCAGAATAGGAAATTATAGAAAAACCTGATAAAAAATAATTAAGCGCATTACAAGAGAGCTTAATCTGGACTTTTGATTCATGGCAAATTACCAGTCATAAAATCTGCTTACACTGCAGGAATGTAATTATGGAAAACAACTGTGGACACTCACATCTATCTGTATAAGACGTTAATCTGACAGCCAATGCTTTGTACTGTAGGGTTTAGCATGGCCATATATAACCATTATTGATTGTTTTTTAGTTGAATGAGTCAATCTGTTCATCAGAATTCGCTTGTGGAAGACAGTGACAGGGAAAGTGTCATGACATGAGGAGACTAATGGGAAGCCACAGACTGAGAATTAGATAATGGAAAGAGCAAGGTTCCCAGTAGAACAGAGTAGCGATCTGAGGCTCTTATGGGAAAATAGTGATGCCAAATATGTGATAATACAACAGTGATGACACAACTTCAAATGAAGTTCATACATCTAGCTTGTTTTACTGAGTACATCCACTCATCTGCACAATGCATCACCAGAGATCGCATTCTTCAATTTCATAATGTTTTAGTTAACTGATACACACTGAAAGTTGTGTTGAGTTATGTATTTGTGGTGTACTAAAAGGGTCACTATACTTTGTTTTTCATCAGTCTAGCACATGACCAATAAAAGCAAAATTCTTGCTACTTTATATAGATTACTGCAAATTTCTGTTATTTGCACCATATTATTAAATACACTCTTAGAATTGTAAATGAAATACATTTAAATGGCTTGTGTCATCAAAATAGTATGATGTCAAAGAATATCAGGCACACAGCTACTCCAAGCTGGTGGATGACAACAGAGTGCCCATGCAGCACAACAGCAAAAGCCTTTACCAGAACCAGAAGAGGATGGAGTTTCGGTTGAAATAAATGGTGGTGGTCAGTCATGGCTGTCAGCAGCTGACTGTCTTGACCATTCTACAGTGACTGGTTCAGCTTTCTTGTCTCCTCCTTCCAACCGTACCACATCCCCAGTAGCTGCACAGAAATGTCAGTCACCAATGGCTGCTTTTATATGTGTGGCTGCCTTACAGTAGTCACACTGACTTTCCCCACATTAGCTACAATTGTTATTTCACTAACCTATGTAACCTATGTTCCCCATATCTATGAGATTGTAAGTTAATTTGGACACAGTCATTTCTAACTTCTGTTTCATGCCATTGCAAGTAATTAGTTTGTGTCATGATTCCTTCAATGTACAGTGCTACGTAATATGTTGACACTTTATAAATAAAATATTATAACAATGTCGGCCAAACATGCACTAGTCAGCCAAATAATCAGATTTGCTTGGTTAAATTGAGATTTAGATGATCAGGTCCAAAGCAGGGGCAGGCTGGGCTGGGAGCCAGGGGGTATCTGTCCCCATGGCCGGTCCGATAGTGGGTTACCTTGGGCTGAGTCAGTGGGCCTCCTGCATATTTTTTACTTTTAAAATGTTCCTAATAAGCTACTAAGTCGAATCTTGCCCCCCAGGCTAAAATTTGCCAGCCCTCTTCTGGTCCAATGTCTGCTTGACCAATGATTGTGTCATTATCATCATCATTATCGTCTAGTTATTTGTATAGCGCCACTAATTCCACAGCACTGTACAAAGAACTCACTCACATCAGTCACTGTGTTTTTGAGGTCATAGTCCTACCAGAATGAGGTGACCCCTTGTGATGTTCAGTCTAATCACAAAATGGCTGGATCTGTGCACTCCTTGGGATATATTTACCAAACCGAAGGTTTGAAAAAGTGGAGATGTTGCCTATAGTAACCAGTCATATCCTAGTTATAATTTATTTAGCGCATTCTACAAAATGACATTTATAATCTGAGTTGTTGCTATAGGCAACATCTACACTTTTTCAAACCCGCAGTTTAGTAAATATACCCCTTTGTCTTCTGCCTGTTTGTGGTCACTCATTCAGTGCTTTGAAAATTGGACATAATTTCCTGTATATTTAACTACTACAGAAGGGCCTATTTCAGACAGGCAGTATTTGTTGTTTATGTCCCTCCCCATGAATAACCTATTCAATGAACAAGAACTGCACAGGGAAGGGGCATTCTCAACACTACTGCCTGTATGAAAATTGCAAGCGGTAGCAACATGAAGAAGAGCAGAACCTAACCAGTGGGGGTCCCGCCAGATCAGTTTAATGCTGCACCCCCAAACAAGTTAGCTTAACAATGTGAACTCCAACCAGGTTTTGAGTTTAGCTCTTGTATAAATTTATATTTAAGTTAATCATGTTATCAAAAGTGCTTTACTTTATCTATTTTGATGGCTACCACCATCCTACATCAGAAAAGTAATCTTTGTAAATTGATTTAGTTATAGCTTATCATTTTTTCCCCCCGAATGTTTCATATTTACTCAATACTAACCTTTTTCTGAGATAATACAAACAAGGGGGGAGTTTGCTAAAGTGATCTGTGAGCCAGATCGCAGCAGATTTACTCATTGGTGCTGCATTGAAATTATTCAAATTTCTCATTAATTCCTAGGTATATAGCATTAGTGGACCTTGAATGCAATCATTGTAAAGCTCAGTAGTAAAATATATAAGCCTACAATATGCCGCCCTGCCCCCCAGCCCAGCCTGCACCTGAATGTGATGTATATGAAATGAGCACTGTACAGATGTCTTCTTATGCACAGTGTGTGCATTCCTTGTTGTTATAATTTTTGCAGTCATTATATACTCAAGGGGCAGCACAGTGGCTAAGGGGTTAGCACTTCTGCCTCACAGTGCTGCGGTTATGAGTTAAATTTCCGACCATTTCCTTATCTGTGTGGAGTTTGTATAATCTCCCCATGTTTTCGTGGTGTTACTCCGGGTGCTCCGGTTTCCTCCCACACTCCAAAAACATACTGGTAGTTTAATTGGCTGATATCAAATTTGACCCTAATGTCTCTCTCTCTCTGTCTGTGTGAGTGTGTGTGTGTGTGTATGTTAGGGAATTTAGACTGTAAGCTCCAATGGGGAATGAGTTCTCAGCGCTGCGGAATCAGTGGCGCTATATAAATAAATGGTGATGACGATGATGATGATGACTTGTGTAAATAATAACAGTATCAGGGAAGATAAACACACAGATATGTGGACCACATTATATAATCATTCTTCCCTTTGTCATTGAAAAGTTTCACATTGCATCATATATAAGGCAATTTGTGAAAGTGCAAAACGTAGCACAAATGCTGTTTTATGACATTGAGTACCTTCTGTTGCATGGATGCACCTTTTTTATGGAGAAACACAAGATTGCATTCATTTAGACTGTGAGCTCTAATGGGGCAGGGACTGATGTGAATGAGTTCTCTGTATAGAGCTGCGGAATTTGTGGGTATATAAATAACTGATGATAATGATGATGTTTGCATGTTTTAATCGAAGGAGCTGTCAATACAAAAGCGAGAATAAGAAAAGGTCTTGCAGAGTGTTTTTACAGGGTCAGCTCCAAGATCTGGAATGAAGGTGAACAATTAGATGCATATGCACAAATAGAATCTATTGTACCCCCACATATTTTGTGGTTTGTATATAACCTTTATGTACTGAAACATGATAAGTAACAGGTATAGGAAAAATATAAGATTTCCTTCTCTATTTTCTGTGTTCTTTACACAGGTGTGAACCCAGTATGGCATTTTTATTGCCATCGATTACATTTCTTTCTTTAAGTGCACCTGTCACTGTACATTAATAGAATGTCCAACTTAGAACATTTCTCAGTCCCTCCCCCTAAATAGCGATATAGGACCCCAGCCATTATCAGGATGTGACTGCCAAAGCTAGACACCTTTGTTTCACAAAAACAAGTCCTGACTCCAGGGTAACATCTGGATGGAAGGAATGTTAGTACCGCAATACTACTGAGAGCTAAGAAATTAAAAAGCAACAACTTTATTTTCTATTTTAATGCTCAGCCATGTAGCCACTTTCTTGTTATTTAAAATACACAAGAAATGGAGGGACAGTTTGTTTTGGAAACCAAGGAGCAGTTTTATGTGGAAGTCACACTTCAAGTCTGATCGCCTATAGATTTGTTCTTTGCAAATGCATTAAGGAAGGAAACCATAGATTATTGTGGATTTATTAAACCTAAAATACAGGTTGATCGAATGTTAAAATAAGGATCCTGAAAAATGTAAAAATATATTGGTAATAGTTCCTACATCTTGACAGAACAAGGTATATGACATTGTTTTTATGCCCGCTATGTAACAAGAGGCATTCTATTGCTCTTTTTTAGCATCCAGTTTATGTTCTAATAGACTCTCTGATATTCATTTTAGTGATTCATTAAATTATGGAACTGTGAATGCTAAAATTAGCTGCTTTATTTTGTCGATCCACAAATATATGAAGAAATTAGCAATTTTTGTACATTGCACAGCATATTGGAAGTCTCATGGCCAAATATACTGTACAGCATATTACCTAAGTCACATTGTCAGTTCCATTGCCCCAGCACTATTTACCTGCTTAGGAGGGGATTAGAGCTCAGTCTGTGAACTACCTTGATAGCCTGCATTTACTATCCAGTGAATTATTCGTGCCTAATGTTTGAATTTGGAAAAAGGCTGGCTCTACTTTGAAGGTAGACATCCTTTATTCCCAGGGGAGTTTTATGAAATTAATGGGCCTGTGTGCAATAGTAGTGGGTGGGCCACCCACCCTTCTCCCCCATATTTGTCAAGGGAAAATGGTGAGAAACCATAAGTGACAATGGGAAAGTGGGGCAGGCATATGTGACACCATTATCTCTCCAACATTCTCCCCTTGTCACGTGTGCACACAAGCCATCCCCCCCAGTAGTGTACTACCTTGAAAAAGATCCCTTGGAAGGATTGAAACGCGTTGGAAAGTGTACATTGTGAGAGAAGGACTACCCTCAATGGAATATAACATCTACATGGGTGACCAGTGGTGGAATATCCCGGGCTTATATATCTCACTCATGAATACCTATGACTATGGTAGGAGTGTCTGCATCTCTCAGTCATTTTTTATGAGAAATTGTTCAGAATTTTTATGATTTATCTAGTGAATGAATAAAGCATTTTTTTTTATCAATACATATAGAACTATATTTTTCTATATATATTTTTTTACATGGTATTATTGGAACATTGGGAAGATACATCCATTTGTGGGCCCCTGGTTTTTACCAAGATTGGAGAATCTTCTTAACTCATGTTATACAAAAGTTTCAAGAAACTATCCTGTAAGTAGGTTACCTGTGGGAGAGGTATACGTTGGATGGTTATCGAGACAAAGTACATGTATATGAATCTGCACAACTGGGGTTTTGTGTAAGTGCTTGCACATAAGGGGAAGAGTGGTGATGACTGACATGTGGAATTCTAGATAGAAGAACTTTCTGCATTATTGATTATCTATTATATTATGCCATGTTTATGTACACCAAGATTTGCACTATTTTGTGTTTATTTTTCTTCCCCATATGTACGTCTGCTTTCAACATAAAGGATTTGTGAACGACATCTGTCCCACTCATCATTGTATATAAGTATCTTTATTTTTATTCATATCTTCGAGAGATAAATAGCGCTGGTTGGGTCCCTATGCTATTGTGAGATTACATCACACAAAAGGTAACAACATCTCAAAGTCCTATCTCACAGATCAATAAAAACCACACTGTACCCCAGATTTCTTGAGCTGCCCGATTATTATAAATGGGAGGAAGCCCTACCAGAGATAGTGGCCTTGTGCGAGTTTTTCTTGCATTTCTTGTTTCTAGGCAGGATGGGTGTAGCAATTAACACCAATGCTATGTTCCAAATGCCTTACCACAGCAAGCTGGTGTCTAGATCCATGTCTCCATGATTGGCTGGTACTCTGCAGCTAAGTGGGAACCAACCGAATGGCATAGTTGGATCACACTCCAGTGTCAGTGTGGCTACAAATATGCAGACTACCCCATTAGGGCCTAGCCAACGGCTTCTTAATGATTTCTTATTAATAAATGTACAGAAACTTCACATCACATTTTCTTGGAAAATTCCTCCCAAGATATTCTACTTTTCACTATCTGGTGCACATAAAATGCAGTCCTTAGAGGCAAGGTTATCCAGTTAGTGGAAGAATTCAAATTAGAGACAGAGACCAAGGAATCCATTTTATTGGATGAAATGGCAACTATGGAAGAAATTAATAAAAACTATACATATAAAAAAAAAGCAATATCCCTTAATGCTATAAAGTGGGAACTCAAGTCACATAGTAAATGGCACATTCAGCAAACTATCCTCCAAATAAAGCAACATAATGGTAATGGTGTTTTCCTAGGGCCTGATTCATTAAGGAAAATAAGACAAAAAAAGGAGTAACTTTCTCATGGATAAACCATGTTATAATGCAAGTGGTGCAAATTAGTTTATTATATTACACATAAATTAAATATTGGCTGCTTTTTCATGTAGGACACAAATACTTAATAGCTTTATTTTTACACTGAAATTTAAATTTGACCTAGGACATGCCCTTTCCCAACTATAAATCTGTCCCCACAATTTAAATTTACTTCCCCCTCCAATTTACTCCTTTTTTGCTTTACTTTCCTTAATGAATGAGGCCATTTGTCTCAAAATTTAGAGTGCAACAAGCTATCACCAAGAACACTAAATGGCCACAAGGAATGTAACCGTTCTAGCATTGTGAACATGAATGCAAACTACCATGAAAGCCATTACAACTTAAATGCCAACCAAACTACCTCCAAAATATTGGCCCATATACATAGTAATATAGAACTGGAAAATCAATTCAGTTAGCCAAACTGTGACACGGAATGAGGGTTTGGGTTGTGAGCAGGAGGACCATTTAAATGCCACAACATCTTGATGTATGAGGAAAGGATGATGATCGTTTGTCCTGTTATGTGCGTATTGTCGCTAACCAATAACGATTGTCGAACCTCGAGTTGTGTTTCCAAAGCACAAAGATTTATTCGCAAATAGTAGAATAAACATGCTCAAGTGAAGTAATAATAAATACAGCCGTTACTTATCGCAGGCGCTCTGGATCCAGTGCAGTCATTCAATCCTGAAGTCTGGGGACAAGATGTCTGCACACTGGATCACAAGCTGCTGCTTATATACACAATCAAATACAGTAATACAATGAAGATGGTATAGCTTGCATCTATTGGTCCAGTTCTCAGGAAGGTCCAAGGGGTTGTCAATCATTGGCTGGTTCATCCTAAGGAATCCAAAGGAGGGGGTCATCTCTCCAGGGGGTATGCTCGGCTCTTCCCGCCAAGATTCCTTAGTCTTAAGTAGTTCATAATACCCTATTATTCATAACTTGTGTATGCACTCTGCGATTCCCTCGCAGAGTGAACCAAACAGTAGGATATGTAACGAGGTTCATTATGATACCACTCATGATGTAATTCCTTCAACCTGTTCCGTGTATTTCACTAATATGCATGTAACTCTGATATAACATATAAATACTACTATATTTCAACATAACTGACTATGTGTTGCAACTACCATTAATGTGTACTATTTTATAACTATGCGTGTTTGTGCGAATGTATGGTAAAAGACCGATTACTGTTGCTGCCACGTGTAGTGGATGCGTACGCCCTTTCACGCCGCAGCGTGCCCTTGTACGCTGTAGCGTACCGTGCGCATCTTTTCAGACAAAGACAACCAAGTTTGCTAGACTTTAATTGAAATGACTTTATCCAATTTGCTGACTTCGACAGTCCTTTGTCTTTTCCTCTCTTTCTTTGTTTTTCATTATGACCCTCAGGGATCTTTCTTTGTTAAAGATGACCTTAGGGCTCATGTGTCTCTCCGAGCCTTCACATGTGGCCCCGAGCTCCTGCCGGCTTTATTCTCAAATTTGTTTGTTATAGCTTGTAACACTTAATTCAAATGGCTGATGATATTTTATTAGATAGGTCTCTTTTTTTTTATTAAATGTATTTTACCTTATTCTTGCTAAAAGGGTAATGTGCTGTCCTTTTGAAGGTTAGAGGGCTGCACCATGCGACCCCTGAGGTGTGTCAGGTTGCCCATCACTGTCTTAGAAAATAATGATGCTATGCAAGATGCAAGACAAGTTCTCTGTGAGACGATCGCTAACAGATGGTCGTATCAGGTTTATGTTCCCTTTATTGCAGATTTGTCCTTATAGTAAGTTGCATGTTTGTACAATCACCATCTTTGCTGGACAGTACCAATTAACCATGTGTAAACATGACCCTCTGTCACTCACCGGACTGTTAGTGCCTCTAGGTTGGGAGATGGGTCTCTCTCGCTCCTGCCGGCGCCTCTCCTGAGCCTCGGCCGTCCGCCATCTTGACTATGATTGCGCATGTGCAGAAACCCTGAACTGTTAATACCTCACCTCTAGTCTCATTGGTTAATTAATCACCTCTCAGTACTTAAGGCACCTGTTGCCCTATTACCTTTGCCTGTTCTTGGTTCTCATTCCTTGAGACTCTGAGGTGTTTCCTGTTTCTGCTCGTGTTATCCGTTACCTGCCTGCTTCTGGATAAGTCTCCTCTCCACATCGGTAGTAGAACTTACCCGCTGCAGACTACTCTCGCTACCGCCGTTACCTGCCTGCTTCTGGACAAGTCTCCTCTCCACATCGGTAGTAGAACTTACCCGCTGCAGACTACTCTCGCTACCGCCGTTACCTGCCTGCTTCTGGACAAGTCTCCTCTCCACATCGGTAGTAGAACTTACCCGCTGCAGACTACTCTCGCTACCTCCGTTACCTGCCTGCTTCTGGACAAGTCTTCTCTCCACATCGGTAGTAGAACTTACCCGCTGCAGACTACTCTCGCTACCTCCGTTACCTGCCTGCTTCTGGACAAGTCTTCTCTCCACATCGGTAGTAGAACTTACCCGCTGCAGACTAGTCTCGCTACCGCCGTTACCTGCCTGCTTCTGGACAAGTCTCCTCTCCACATCGGTAGTAGAACTTACCCGCTGCAGACTACTCTCGCTACCGCCGTTACCTGCCTGCTTCTGGACAAGTCTCCTCTCCACATCGGTAGTAGAACTTACCCGCTGCAGACTACTCTCGCTACCTCCGTTACCTGCCTGCTTCTGGACAAGTCTTCTCTCCACATCGGTAGTAGAACTTACCCGCTGCAGACTACTCTCGCTACCTCCGTTACCTGCCTGCTTCTGGACAAGTCTTCTCTCCACATCGGTAGTAGAACTTACCCGCTGCAGACTAGTCTCGCTACCTCCATTACCTGCCTGCTTCTGGACAAGTCTCCTCTCCACATCGGTAGTAGAACTTACCCGCTGCAGACTACTCTCGCTACCTCCGTTACCTGCCTGCTCCTGGACAAGTCTCCTCTATACATCAGTGGTACAACTTGCCTATTGCAGACCACTCACGTTACTCCGTTCCACGCCTGCACCTGGACAAGTCTTCCCTTCACATCAGTGGTACAACTTGCCTATTGCAGACCACGCACGTTACTCCAGTCCACGCCTGCACCTGGACAAGTCTTCCCTTCACATCAGTGGTACAACTTGCCTATGGCAGACCACTCACGTTACTCCGTTCCACGCCTGCACCTGGACAAGTCTTCTCTACACATCAGTGGTAAAACTTGCCTATTGCAGACCACTCACGTTACTCCGTTCCATGCCTGCGCCTGGACAAGTCTTACCTTTACATCAGTGGTACAACTTGCCAATTGCAGACCACTCACGCTATTCTGTTACACACCTGCGCTGGACAAGTCTTCTCTACATATCCGTGGTGAAACTTACCAGCTGTAGACCATTCATGTTTCCTTGTGATATAGCTACTACTCTGTATGGTACCTATTAGCTGGACTAAAGTCTACAAGTGCCTCTGTATTTTAGCTGCAAGTTGCTGACTTTTCTACTATATTGTTGATTGGTCTTTGCCTAACGTTATCCAGTTATCAAGTACTGGCCTGCTATATGCTACCTGCGTGCTAAGGCACTTGGACTCTTTCCTCATTTTATCCTGTTTACTAAACTGCTGTACCATCACAGCTCCACGGTGCCAAGACTCAGCATTTATACTATTGACATTCCTTTCCTCTATTCTACTGTATGGTTCCACTGATTCACCACACTACCCAGAGGTCCGCCCTTCTGGTAAGTGTAGCTACACCTGGTGAATTCTGGGTAAAACTCCTAGTGCCCGTGACAGTAAGAACAGGCCATGACAGACCCAGGATCGGAACCAACAGCTAAGGATATGCTGCAGTACCTGGTTACTCGGGTTGAACAACAAGATGCTCGTCAGCAACAATTATTTCAATGTTTGCAGTCTCTAGTCTCTCGGGGAGATCCTGTGCAAAATAAATCTTCTACTAATAATCCCCCGGAGTCTTCTTCTCTCCCAGTGCCATCCCAGGTATCTGTTGCTTCTACTCTACACCTGCCTACTCCCTCAAAATTTGATGGAAATCCAAAAGCTTGTAGGGGCTTTCTCAATCAGTGCTCTATTCATTTTGAGCTCCAACCTCAAAATTTCCCTACTCATCGCTCTAAAGTGGCCTATTTAATCTCTCTGTTTTCTGGACAGGCTCTGGCATGGGCCTCTCCTTTGTGGGAAAGAAATGACCCCCTGCTGGAGGATAGTGCCATGTTCATTTCAACTTTCCGAAGAATTTTTGATGAACCTGGTCGTATTATTTCTGCTGCCTCTAGTATTCTTTGATTACGCCAAGGATCCCGTTCAGTAGCACAGTACGTAATTCAATTTCGCACACTTGCCTCTGAACTCCAATGGAATAGTGAGGCATTGATAGCTGCCTTCTGGCAAGGTCTTGCTGACAAGATTAAAGACGTGCTGGCTTCCCAAGAGTTACCATCTTCTTTGGATGCGTTGATATCTTTGTGCAACAGAGTGGACATGAGATTCCGAGAAAGAAATTCCGAAAAGGAGTCTTCATCTAAAGTATCGGGTCGCCTGCCTTCTCGATTTCGTCATCCCTCACCTTCAGTGGAACCCATGGAGGTAGGACGTTCTAGATTGACTTCAGAAGAGAGGGAACGACGGTTGAAGAATAAGCTCTGTATTTATTGTGCTGATCCTAATCACTTGCTGAACTCATGCCCTAGAAAGTCGGGAAACGCGAGGCCCTAACCCAGTGGTTCCCAAACTTTTGCAGTTCGCGGCACCCTTTAGAGTCTCCAAATTTTTTCAAGGCACCCCTCCAATATAATTATTGAGCAGTCCTGTTTTAGAAGTAGTTGGGTCAAAAAATTGTAATAAGTATTTAGGTCAGGACAGAAATACTTATTTAGTTGTATGCAAAAATGCCCCCTCTGCATCCAGACACTTTGCCCCCTCTGCATCCAGACACTCTGCCCCCTCTGCATCCAGACACACTGCCCCCTCTGCATCCAGACACACTGCCCCCTCTGCATCCAGACACACTGCCCCCTCTGCATCCAGACACACTGCCCCCTCTGCATCCAGACTCACTGCCCCCTCTGTATCTAGACACACTGCCCCCTCTGCATCCAGACACACTGCCCTCTCTCACACTGTCCCCCCCTCCTCTGCACTCTGTCCCCCCTCCTCTGCACTCTGTCAGGCTGTCCCGGTCCTCTGCCCTCTCTCAGGCTGTCCCCTCCTCTGCCCTCTGTCATGCTCCTGCTGTCACCCTCCTCTGCCCCGCTGTCACTCTCCTCTGTCCCGCTGTCACTCTCCTCTGCCCTGCTGTCACTCTCCTGCTGTCACCCTCCTCTGCCCCGCTGTCACTCACCTGCTGTCACCCTCCTCTGCCCTGCTGTCACTCTCCTGCTGTCACCCTCCTCTGCTCCGCTGTCACTCTCCTGCTGTCACCCTCCTCTGCCTCTTCTCTGCCCCGCTGTCACTCTCCTGCTGTCACCCTCCTCCGCCTCTCTTCTGCCCCGCTGTCACTCTCCTGCTGTCACCCTCCTCTGCCTCTTCTCTGCCCCGCTGTCACTGTCCTGCTGTCACCCTCCTCTGCCCCGCTGTCACTCTCCTGCTGTCACCCTCCTCTGCCTCTTCTCTGCCCCACTGTCACTCTTCTGCTGTCACCCTCCTCTGCCTCTTCTCTGCCCCGATTTCACGATCCCTCTAACTCCTCTGCCGTGGGCCAGCCATATAAAAAAAAAAGAAATAACGCAGTAATTTACCAATCCGTCGGGCGCCGGGACCCAGCAGCCTCCTCTCTCCCGCAGCAGCTGTCACTGAAAATCGACGTCAGTGACAGCTGCTGCGGGAGAGAGGAGTCTACTGGGTCCCGGCGCCCGGCGGATTGGTAAGTTACTGTGTTCTTTCTTATTTTTTTTTTATATATGGCTGGCCGGCGGCACCCCAGTGACAGCGCCGCGGCACCCCTGGGAGCCGCAGCGCACAGTTTGGGAACCACCGCCCTAACCTGTTCTGGAGAGGTAAGGTTGGGGTCCCTGGAATCCTCTCCACACCTTTTGAATTCTAAAGTTTGCTTGTTTGCTGTTACTGTTTCCACTTCTACTTATTCTTTTACATTGCAAGCACTTCTGGACTCTGGAGCTGCTGGGAGTTTTATTTCAAGTTCCTTAGTGTGTCAGTGGTCTTTACCTGTGACTTCTTTAAAAACAGCTATTGCTGTTACGGCCATAGATGGTTCACGAATTATCAATGGAACTATTACTCAACGTACCATTCCTGTAAACCTTCAAATCGGGGCTTTACATCAAGAGCAAATTTCGTTTTTAGTGCTTCCGGTTACTACTAGTCCTATTGTACTTGGCTTTCCGTGGCTTCAACTCCATTCTCCACAGATTGACTGGAATGTTCCGCAAGTTATTTCCTGGGGTTCGGATTGTCCTCACAGATGCTTGACTCAAGTGGTTCCAGTGAAAATAAATAAATCATCTATAACACCTTGTCCACCTGGTCTTCCTCCACAGTACAACTCCTTTGCTGATGTATTTGATAAAGCCCAGTCAGAACGTCTTCCGCCTCATCGGGCTTGGGATTGTCCAATAGATTTACAACCTGGCAAAAATCCTCCTAGGGGTCGTGTTTACCCCCTTGCGTTACCAGAGACCCAGGCGATGTCTGACTATGTCAAGGAAAATCTCCATCGTGGGTTTATTCGACCGCCCATTTCTCCCGCTGGTGCGGGTTTCTTTTTTGTCAAGAAGAAGGACGGGTCTTTGAGACCGTGTATAGATTATCGAGGTCTTAATGCCATAACCATCAAAAATCGTTACCCCATTCCGTTAATTACTGAACTTTTTGATCGCATTAAGGGAGCTCGGATATTCCCTAAACTGGATCTTCGTGGTGCTTATAATTTAATTCGGATCAAGGCCGGAGACGAATGGAAGACAGCTTTTAACACCAGGGATGGACATTATGAATATCTTGTCATGCCATTTGTGTTGTGTAACGCCCCAGTTGTCTTCCAGGGGTTTGTGAATGAGATTTTCCGGGACTTGTTGTATGTTTGTATTGTTGTCTATCTAGACGACATATTGATATTTTCTCAAGATCTTTCATCCCATCGATTACATGTGGCAGAGGTCCTTTCTAGACTCCAGGAAAATTCATTATTCTGTAAACTGGAGAAATGTTCCTTTGAATTATCTCAGATTCCCTTCCTGGGATATATTGTGTCTGGAGTAGGTCTGGAGATGGATCCAGAGAAAGTGAATGCAGTGTTACATTGGCCCCAGCCAGCTACTCTCAGAGCTATTCAACGCTTTTTAGGATTTGCTAACTATTATCGACGTTTTCTTCAAGGTTTCTCCTCCATTGTCTCTTCTATTGTGGCGCTTACCCGTAAGGGTGCTAATACCAAGCAATGGTCTCCTGAGGCTCTTCAAGCATTTCAGTTCCTCAAGAGGGCGTTTTTAACTGCTCCTATTCTTCGACAACCTGATGTTACCCTTCCTTTTTTCCTTGAGGTAGATGCCTCTAATGTTGGACTAGGAGCCATTCTATCTCAGAAATCTGAACAAAAGAAATTCCATCCTTGTGCTTTCTACTCACAAAGTTTATTACCTGCTGAGAAGAATTATACTATCGGAGATAAGGAGCTATTAGCCATAAAGGTGGCTGTGGAGGAGTGGAGATACCTACTAGAGGGTGCTCGTCACCCCGTGACTATTTTTACTGACCATAAAAATCTTCTCTATCTACAGTCAGCTCAATGTATGAACCCCCGACAAGCAAGATGGTCACTTTTTTCTCTCGTTTTGACTTAATTATAACATTCAAACCGGCTTCTAAGAATAAAAAAGCGGATGCATTGTCTCGGGCGGTGGCCTCTTCCTCTGATATTGAAGATTGTTTTGATCGTCCCATACTGGATCCTAAATGTGTCAGTTTAGCTGCTTTTTCCACCAATGTTCTACCGTTTGGGAAAACTTTTTTTCCACCACTTCTTCGTAAATAGATTTTGTCATGGTATCATTCCTCTCGTTTTGCTGGGCATTCTGGAGAACGAAAAACATTTGAGATTCTCTCTCGAAGTTACTGGTGGCCCTCTATTAGGAAAGATGTCAAGGAGTTTGTGGCTGCTTGTGATGTTTGTTCCCAATTTAAAGTTTCCTGTAGAACACCGGCGGGTCTACTTCAACCACTACCCATTCCTTCTAAACCATGGACCCATATAAGTATGGATTTTGTTACTGATCTTCCTCTCAGGAAGAAATTCAATACCATTTGGGTAGTGGTAGATAGATTTTCTAAGATGGCTCATTTTGTCCCTTTGATAGGATTACCTTCTTCTTCTACATTGGCTGATCATTTCATCAAGGAAATATTTTGAATTCATGGATGTCCATCTGAAATCATTTCGGACAGAGGAGTGCAGTTTGTCTCCAGATTTTGGCGAGCCCTTTGCAAAACCTTGGGTATCCAACTGTCACTATCATCGTCATACCATCCTCAATCAAATGGACAGACCGAGAGAGTCAATCAAGATCTAGAGACTTTTATAAGAATTTTTTCTTCAGCCAACCAGGACAATTGGGTAGATTTGCTTCCATGGGCTGAATTCGCCCATAATAATATGTATCATGAGTCATCTTCTAAAATACCATTTTTCGTTGTATATGGCCACCATCCGTCTCTCCCAGAATTTCCTGCCCTCCCTCCCACCCAAGTTCCTGCTGTGGAGGGTTTATGTCAAAAGTTTAAATCCATTTGGGCTCAGGTTAAATTCTCTTTGAAAAAGGCATCTTCAAGATATAAATTTTTTGCTGATAAAAAGAGGCGAGCAATTCCAGCACTTAAAATTGGAGATCGTGTATGGCTTTCTACCAAGAATATTTGCCTTAAGGTTCCTTCCATGAAGTTTGCTCCACGTTTTATTGGTCCTTATAAAATCGTTCAAGTAATAAATCCTGTTTGTTTTAAGCTGTCTTTACCGAAGAACCTTTGTATCTCCAATTCCTTCCACGTTTCATTACTCAAACCTCTCATCATCAATCGATTTTCTGTTCCTTCTTCAGTATCTCACCCAGTTCAAGCTCAACAAGAGGAGGAGTTTGAGATTACTCATATTCTTGCTAAAATCTCTAGGGGAGTCCTTCGCTTCCTAGTGCATTGGAAAGGTTTTGGTCCAGAGGAGCGCTCTTGGATCCGTGCAGATGATCTTAATGCTCCAGCTCTTCTGAAAAAGTTTTATTCCAAATATCCGGGCAAACCTGGTTCTAAGTGTTCTGTGCCCACCTTTAAAAGGGGGGGTACTGTCATTTACCGGACTGTTAGTGCCTCTAGGTTGGGGCATGGGTCTCTCTCGCTCCTGCCGGCGCCTCTCCTGAGCCGCGGCTGTCCACCATCTTGAATAAGATTGCGCATGTGCAGAAACCTTGAACTGTTAATACCTCGTCTCTAGTCTCATTGGTTAATTAATCACCTCTCAGTACTTAAGGCACCTGTTGCCCTATTACCTTTGCCTGTTCTTGGTTCTCATTCCTTGAGACTCTGAGGTGTTTCCTGTTTCTGCTCGTGTTATCCGTTACCTGCCTGCTTCTGGATAAGTCTCCTCTCCACATCGGTAGTAGAACTTACCCGCTGCAGACTACTCTCGCTACCTCCGTTACATGCGTTACCTGCCTGCTTCTGGACAAGTCTCCTCTCCACATCGGTAGTAGAACTTACCCGCTGCAGACTACTCTCGTTACCTCCGTTACCTGCCTGCTTCTGGACAAGTCTTCTCTCCACATCGGTAGTAGAACTTACCCGCTGCAGACTACTCTCGCTACCTCCGTTACCTGCCTGCTTCTGGACAAGTCTTCTCTCCACATCCATAGTAGAACTTACCCGCTGCAGACTACTCTCGATACCTCCGTTACCTGCCTGCTTCTGGACAAGTCTCCTCTCCACATCGGTAGTAGAACTTACCCGCTGCAGACTACTCTCGCTACCTCCGTTACCTGCCTGCTTCTGGACAAGTCTTCTCTCCACATCGGTAGTAGAACTTACCCGTTGCAGACTACTCTCGCTACCTCCATTACCTGCCTGCTTCTGGACAAGTCTTCTCTCCACATCCGTAGTAGAACTTACCCGCTGCAGACTACTCTCGCTACCTCCGTTACCTACCTGCTTCTGGACAAGTCTCCTCTCCACATCGGTAGTAGAACCTACCCGCTGCAGACTACTCTCGCTATCTCCGTTACCTGTCTGCTCCTGGACAAGTCTCCTCTATACATCAGTGGTACAACTTGCCTATTGCAGACCACTCACGTTGCTCCGTTACATGCCTGCACCTGGACAAGTCTTCCCTTCACATCAGTGGTAAAACTTGCATATTGCAGACCACTCACGTTACTCCGTTCCATGCCTGCGCCTGGACAAGTCTTCCCTTCACATCAGTGGTACAACTTGCCAATTGCAGACCACTCACGCTATTCTGTTACACACCTGCGCTGGACAAGTCTTCTCTACATATCCGTGGTGAAAATTACCAGTTGTAGACCATTTATGTTTCCTTGTTATATAGCTACTACTCTGTATGGTACCTATTAGCTGGACTAAAGTCTACAAGTGCCTCTGTATTGTAGCTGCAAGTCGCTGACTTTTCTACTATATTGTTGATTGGTCTTTGCCTAACGTTATCCAGTTATCAAGTACTGGCCTGCTATATGCTACCTGCGTGCTAAGGCACTTGGACTCTTTTCTCATTTTATCCTGTTTACTAAACTGCTGTACCATCACAGCTCCACGGTGCCAAGACTCAGCATTTATACTATTGACATTCCTTTCCTCTATTCTACTGTATGGTTCCACTGATTCACCACACTACCCAGAGGTCCGCACTTCTGGTAAGTGTAGCTACACCTGGTGAATTCTGGGTAAAACTCCTAGTGCCCGTGACACCCTCCTTGTAGCCATTGTAGGGTTTTAGAATAATGTGCACATGTTTTCCAAAGAGTATTTCATGCACTCCAGCCTTCATGCCATCTCCCAATGGCAATATTACCAAACTGCACAGTTTCTCTCTTTTCATCCCTAAAAATCCATTTCACTAGGTTATTAATCCCCTTTGAAGAAATGTATGCTGGAACAGAAACTCCATCTCATCTTACCTCCCATCTTTATCACCTTATCCAGAGCCAGTACCTTGACACTCTTGCACCCATCGTGGGTCTATTTATAGTATAAGAGGTTTTCCCATGACAGCGTGGGAAAATCCCTTATACTATAAATAGACCTCGCGCCTGAGCAAAGTTCTTTGCGTATCGGAGCTTGTACACTATACAAGCTGTTTTGCGGTGTCTCTCATCTTTTTTTATATCCAGTTCTTCTGGCCTCCTGGCTTTGGATACAAATTTATTTGGACTTGGTTTTCAAGCATTTTTGGATTAAAAGCTACTGACGAAAGAAGAAAAAATCTGATTGGTGAGTATTTTGGGGTTTTCTTATTTTCAATAAATTAATGTGGTATGAATGAGGGTGTGTATTGTTTTTATTGGGGTTTTATTATTTTTATTAAAAGTGTGTGGTTGTAAACAGGGAGTTGTGGTTTATTTAACATTTTCTTTTGTGGAACTACAGGTCGAAGTCAGCCATGGGTGTTAGGGCATGTTGGCACTTGTGGTTTTTCAAGTGCCAGCATGCCCTGGTTGCCATGGGTATGCTGGTGCTTGTAGTTATACAAGCATCAGTATGCCCAGACTGTTTAGGGAAGCTTGAGCTGGCTGGGATTTGTAGTTCCACAAAACAAAATGGCATCTGTTTGATATTTCACATTATTTTCGGCGTTATTACCCTATTATCCACAGTTCATGGGGGTAGGAAGAGCCCTAGTGCTTTCAGCACCAGGCTGGTTATTCCTAGAGGGGGAGCGCTCATTTTTTTTCAGCAAAGCCCACTCCATAGGGAATCCAGCCCAGCACTGAACACTCCAGGGTTGGTTTATCATTATAGCAGGGGGACCCCTGCTGCGTGTCCCCCTGCTATAGTGCCACCAACCCGGCTGATTTGCCTAGTGCTGTTTGGGTGAAAATCGGGGTTTTCCTCGATTTTCACATAACCAACAATAGGCTGGCAGCACTACTGATAATAGTGGGATAATAGTGGCCGGGTGGGAGGACCCCACGCTTTTTAAAAAAAACAAAAAACTTTTATCTATTTTTAAACACTTGACAGCTGCCGGACCTCCGGATCTATAGGCAGGGCAGTGTAACAGTGATGTGTTTACTAATCACGCTGCTAGATGAGGACAACACAGGAGAGTTAGCTAAACAAGGGAGTGTTTGACATTGCAGCAAATCACCAGAGATGACCAGCGATTTTTAATATCAGAGTAAAAATTGCAGTTTAATATATTTGGCATCTTGGGGACTAAAACCGCAGGTAATCACCTGCAATTTGCCGCAATTTTAAAACGCTGTAAAAATCGGACCTTGATACATTTACCCCCTGGTTGTGAGGGAACACAATTGAGAAATATGACACATTTCAGTCTTGATAGACCCCTCATGAAAATGCACCAGTTATTGTCTAAGTCACAAGATTTGAAACCTTTTTCTGCATAGTTCTCACACCCCACCTTTGAAGTTTAGCTGTCAATAAGGACAGATTTGTCTCCCAAATGTCACGGGGCTTTCAAAGTGAGCTAGGGATGTCCTGAGATCAGGAATGTTCACAGGACCTTGAGTTCTCACCTCTGCTTCTTCTGCTTGGCTAGGTGATTTACAACTTTGGGGCTTCAAACTCCTCCAAGATCCTTATCAATCTCGGGCCTGGCTAGTTTCAAAAGACTTGCATAGGTTCAAATCCTGTCATCTAGCAAAGCACACATTGAGATTATATTACAAGATTACATACAATATACATTCTCATACATAAATTCAACAGAAAATAACAATCAGTCATTAGATATACTACATAACTGTCACACATCCCCCTAAACCTAGGGCATGGAGAACTGTAACCTGTTACTGTCTCTCCTGCCCATTCACCACTTCTGCCCCTTGGCACTAAAGGCCATCTGCGTTTCCATGTCCTGCACCCTTCCGGTGCTGAATGGTGAAGTTATATTGCTGCAAAATTAATCTCCATCTTAAAAGCTTTCCATTATCCCCAGAAACTTTATTCAGCCATTTTAGGGGATTATGGTCTGTAATAATGGTGAAATCCCATCCATACAGGTAGGACTGTAGCTTTTGCAGTGCCCATACGATGGCTAGGCACTCTCGTTCAATGGTAGCATACACCACCTCCCTGGGGAGTAGTTTTTTACTTAGGAAAATGATACGGTACTCCTCCCCCTGCGCTGTCGCCTGTCTAAGGACAGTTCCTAGTCATAGTAACATAGTTGATGAGGTTCAAAAAAGACACCAGTTAATCAAGTTCAACCTATTTTCTCCTGCGATCCTGCACTTATATTTGAAATTGATCCAGAGTAAGCAACCGCCAATCTGTTTCAATTGTGAAAATCCCCCCAGACTCAATATTGCAGTCCTATTTTTATCCTATATCCACTACTATACTAAATTTTAATTAATGGTAGTATCCCTGGATACACTTTTCTGCTAAAAATTTGTCCAACCCTTTCTTAAACATATCTATTGAATCTGCCTTCACAACCTTCCCTGGCAATGAATTCCATATCTTGACTGCCCTTACTGTAAAGAACCCCTTCCTTTGCTGTTTGTGAAATTTACTCTCCTCTAACCTTAGGGGGTGACCACGTGTCCTGTGTATAGTCCTTGGGGTAAAAAGTTCCCATGAAAGTTCTCTGTATTGACCCCTAATTTATTTGTACATAGTAATCATATCTCCCCTTAGACGCCTCTTTTCTAAAGTAAACATGCCTAAACTGGCTAACCTTTCCTCATAACTTAATGACTCCATACCCTTTATCAATTTTGTCGCTCTTCTCTGAACCCTTTCTAGTTCCAAATTATCTTTTTTATAGAGTGGTGCCCAGAACTGTACTGCATATTCAAGATGAGGTCTTACCAACGATTTATACAGTGGCAAAATTACACTGTCTTCCCTTGCATCTATGCCCCTTTTTATGCATGCCAATACTTTGTTTGCCCTTGCAGCTGCTGCTTGACATTGTTAGACGCGTCGGTCTGTACTATAAATCTCCATTTGAAATCTGGAGCCTGTAACACAGGGGACTGGGCCAGAGCAGATTTCAGAGCTGTAAATGCATTCTCACAATCCTCTGTCCAATTGACCACTTGTGGCAATTTATTTTTTGTTAAATCAGTCAGAGCTTTGGCTAGGGTGCTATAATGGGCAATTAACTTTCGGTAATACCCAGCTGTACCTAAAAAAGTATTGCCCCAAGTACTGCACTTCACGCATGCCAAGCTGGCACTTCTCTGGCTTGATAGTCAGACCTGCCTCAGTAATTCGGCCTAACACACTTTTCAGATGGATCAGGTACTCCTCCAAGTCTGGCTGAACACTGCAATGTCATCCATGTAGGCAACTGCATGTCCCTCCTGGCCCTCTAGCAGGTCATTGACCAGGTGCTGGAAGGATGCAGGGGCATTTTTCATTCCAAAGGGCATGACCAAAAACTCAAACAGCCCAAATGGAGTGATAAATGCGGAGCACTCATGTGCCTCGGGTGACAATGGGATCTGCCAGTACCCTCTACTGAGATCCATGATAGTGATGTAGCGTGCCTGGGCAAGCTGAGATCAGGGGGAAACAAGGCCTTTACAAGGCAGCGCCGCTTTAAATTTTAGCTGTCAACTCCCTGATTTCCGGTGACATGTACAAATCGGAGTATGATACATTTACCCCCAGGAATGTTTACAGGACCTAGAGTTTTCACCTCTGCTTGTTCTGCTTGGCTAGATGGTTTACAACTTTGGGACTTCAAATACATCCAAGATCCTTATCTAACCCGGGCCTGGCTACTTTCAAAAGACTTGATTAGGTTCAAACTCATGTCATCTAGCAAAGCACATGTTGAGATTACATTAAAAGGTTGCATACACTATATATTGTCATACATGAGTTCAACAGAAAATAACAATCAGTCATTAGATATACTACATAATCGTCACACACAGGGAGAACATACAAAGTGCACACAGATAGGGCAGGTCAGAATCAAACCCGTGACCTCAGCACTGTGTGGCAGCAATGCTAACCTTCTCATAGCTGCAAAATGTCATTCATTTCCAGGAACAGTCCCATATTTAAAATATTTACCCCTGTAAATTGTTGTCAATCAATATGAAAGTATTTTTTCAATATTGACCAACTGTACAATAAAATCCCCTCGTTTTCAGCCTTTTATATGCAAATAATAACTTATAAAGTCTAAGTCTAAAGAATTAAAGTAGTGAGAATTGCATCCGATATGTAGAAGATGAGTAATTGTTCTGTGCAGTTGTTTAGTTATCAACATTTTAAAATAATATACAGGTACACTGCTGCTGAGTCAGACCTCCTCTGAACTGCATAAAGCTCAAGGCACTACAAATCCCATCATGACATGTTTATTAAACTTGGTTACAACGTCACATTTCAAAGAAAATACTGCACAATAATAATTATTAATTTCTAAATCCAAAATAATAAAAATAGTGAAAACTTAGTCTAGCGGGCATAAATATAGGACTTGTACTGTGCAGTTGGTCAATATTAATGCATTATTAATATTAAAACCTGAGACTTTCCAATGGAAATTAGTAACCGCTGGCAGCTATGATAAGGATTACATGGGCTTTGGCATAGAAATATACACTGACGTTTAGTTTTTAAAACTAAGTTACTCAACTCTCACGTGCAAGCATTGTGGGACGAATTACAGCTGAGCAGCCGATCATGTGACTTGGAAAGAAAGCCCCGCCTCCTTCCCTGTGCACACGGAAGTGCTGGGATCAGAGACTGCTCTGCTGCTAATGCTGTGTGATCTGCGCACACTGTGTGTTGTGGTGTGTATAGTGTGTGACTTCGTGAGTATGCATTTATAAGCGGTGTGTAAGGGACATTGTGTAGCAGCTGTAGCTCATGTGTTGGTTGAGAAAAGTGTGATGTGTTTCCCTGCATGTAAGTATATACGTTTCTGGTTTACTTGAGAAATCTGCTTCCCTGAGAAGCGGTTTGTTGATTGTGGAGGTTTGTGGCAGTCAGGTAAAATGCTAAGAGTGATTTCAGATAACACAGTGTTCTAAAGTGTATTAATACCCGGATTATTTGAGTGTATCGTTTACACACTGCATAGAGTGGTGTGTGGCACAGTTGCTGTATTTGCTTTATAGTCCTAGAGTTTATTCCTATGTGCTTAGAGCCACTATTGCACTTGTGTCACTTTGCATGATGTATGCCAGTACCCTTGTATGTTTGCTGTTGTGTGGGGTTTGTTTGGGTTCACAATGGCTGTTGGATGACACACAGAGGGCAGTCGTTTCTGACTTGATACCCAGGTCCCTTTGGGCAGAGCAGCTTTCTCTCTCACTGCTATCATCCTACTCCTTGGCACCCGATGTCCTACAGGACCCTTCCAATTGTGTCCAACTTTTACATGAGTTTGCTAACAATAGTGCCGACCTAAGCAACTGCTTGGCGAACAAAGCTTGGCCTGTGCGGCTGTGCCAGCACTGCTACAAGGAATATTTACAACTCAAAGTCACCATGAACAAGATTGGAAATCCTTTACAGGTGTGTTTGACGTTGCAGTGCTTTTAGGGGGCTCAAAATGCTTTCTGTATACACAAGTCACTTCCAATTTAAATACATATGTCATAGTCATGAAGTTTTAATATCTGTTTTATCATAGTTCCTGATGAGCCATATTTCCAAATTGTAAAATGTGTATTTTGACTTTCATTTTATTATGGCATAGCTACTGTAAGATCTAGAATACAATTAATATAGTAGCTCTTTTCTGTGATGGAGACCAGAGCCGCTTGTACTCCTTCAGCGGGAGACTTTGCCATTGGTCTTGTCATGAACATGGCATGAGCATGTCACTTCATCCTTTAACCCAGTGCTTAAGGTCATACATTAATCAATAAAGCATTTATTTAATGGTGAGTTTTAATAATTCAGGCCACCATGTTAATTCCAAGGCTATCCCTTTATAAAGAAAAATAAAACCTAAGATATAGTTTACTCGCCATTACTCTCCAATACCTGCATATAAGAGTTTATCCCTGAATTATGACACAGCAGCCATTTCCTAAGCGCTCCCATTTTCTAACATTTCAGTGCTGATGGGTTCTATATTCAATTCCACCTTTCAAGGTTTCCCGACCCAACATAACGCAGTTTGTTTGTTTTTTTCTTAGAAGAGTTTTTCATTGAATAAACACAACTGAGGAAGATGAGTAATAAACAGAGCTATTTCTGTTTTGCAATGTTCCAGTAGATCATATGGAGCATTGCTCTCTTCCTCTAAATCATGTGACTGCTGATTGCTTCTTGTGTATGTCACCAATGTTATAAAATAACACTATACTTATGAACACGTTATTTTAACTACCTTATGCATGTTTCATCCATCTAATTAAATAAATAGACTAAGCTATCAGTAAAACATACTTTGTATCATGTCTGGTTACCAACTTTGTATCTTTTGACCTAAAAAAACGCATTGTGTAAGATGCTTCTTTTGATAATTGGTTTTATCTGTCATTTTATAAAATCTGCAGAACAGCACAGTCAGCTGTACGACTATACTACTGCAATCTGATCGGGTCCAGGTCATAGTCGCCCTTAATGATTTTTTTGATGACTTGTGGAGCAATTCCAAGTGTGCAAGTGAGTATCGCTAGTAACATTCTACTGATGATTTTATATAGCGTTGGACAACCACTCTTCATTATAGTAAATCTAGCCGATCCCAAGGAACCAGTTATTTGAAGCTGAATACCAGATCGCAAAGCAACCTGATTATATCAAAATTCAGATGCTGTGGAGCTCTGTTGAAGAACTGTGGTTGGATTGAGTCTTCTAAAACTATGAGCCATGGTGCGATTTAGCTGTCTGCTTCAGTTAACAGAGAGATGCCCTGGAGAGAACACACCAATTTCTTATTTGTGGGGAGATGTTATATGGAGGAGGGGTTGTCCAAAAGCAGCCAGCCTTTTTCATTTATACCATTGCATTATAAGAACTCAGAACTGCATAGTTCTTCTTTGTAGTAAAATAAATAAGCCGATCAGTTCATGGGTAAGGAGAGTCTGTATCTGAGAAGTACCCATAATGCATCCTCAGAATGTCGTAATTCAAATGGTATGATTCCATAATGTATTGTTTTTTTCTTTACTAGCGCTGCACCTTTTTTATTGACTGGTTAATTTATTATCTGGTCTATTTCCTAAATTGCAACATGAACAGACTAAGATTGGATAAATACTTTGTACTTTATAAAAACTTTGCAACGAATTAGGGAAGTAGTACTTCCTGACTCATCTTCGAGACATCTCTATTACTAAAAAATTACTAAAAATGCAAAATGTGTTTTTTTGTTTTGTTTAGTTGTTTTTTTAAACTAGGAAAATATTATTTTACAATGCTTATGCTTGTCAACCAAAGAGCATTGATTAGTAACTAGGGTTGTGTACCTATGGGAATGTAGTTCCACCCCTTAGTCTTGAAATAGAAAACTGCCAGAAGGGGAGGATGCATAGAGTTCCAAGTGATCTTACATCTTGGTGGGCAGATGTTATTCATCATCATCATCATCATCATGTGGTTATTCACATCAAAGTAGTGGTTATGACACTTTGGCCTTATTTAGAAAAGTATATTTTTGTCACCTAAAAATATGAACTTCTGCTCTGTGAATGCATAAATTATCTTCATCACCAACATTTATTTATATAGCGCAGGCAAATTCCGTAGCGCTTTACAATTGGGAACAAACATTAATAACACAATACTGGGTAATACATACATACAGACAGAGAGAGAGGTAGGAGAACCTAGCTCGCAAGCTTACAATACCATTTTTAGAATTTAGCATATTTTAGATGCTCCTTTCGCCTGGAGAGGCAGAATGGGGACATGCAAGTATATGTTGAGTACAATAAGGGGCGTATACATGTAAGTGTGCCCTATGGAGATTCCACCTGGACTTGCTGCATCTCCAGATATGCTTCTTAGGAGTGGTATATTTTGCAGATAGCGGAGGCTGTGTATAAAGATACGTGATAAGGATGATAACACCAGCAGAAACTATCTAGCCGCTTTTGATTGGCTGTTTGCAAATTGACCAGCTGAGTATTTCATTCATGAGCATTGTGACTATACTAGGTGGTGGTGCCATCTATTGGAATTCCATATTGCACAGTTGAACTGGTAGGAAAGATGATTCCCAGTGAATTTATAAAGTGGTAAATTGCAGGTTTTGTGGTGTTTGTATTTTAAATTTAAAATGTGGTTGTTTTTTTTTTTTTCACATCTATTAACACTTAAAATACATTTTTTATCTTTTGTGTATTACTACATTACAATGTGTCTTGTCCAACTTGGGTAATGCAATTTTTGCATTAATCAGTAAGGGCCTGAGTCATTAAGGCACACATACTGAGCGCATCGTGCATACTCCCGGTGTCAGCAAGGTGCGGATCTCAAGATAGGTGAGGTGTTGACTATGGGTGTAGGTTCACTCCGCTGTACTAAACTAGACACTGCAGGATGCATACAATATGTATGAGGAATATGAAATCTCAAAAGAATGCGCAGAAAAAAATATATTAATCAATTAATGTTACCTGTCAATAATATAGTCATTTATGATTAGAAATGGAAGTTGTATAAAAAAAATATATATATATATTTTTTTCCTTTGAAAAACATTTACTAGGCTGTCCTTAATGTCTACTGTACATAAAAGAAATTTTTACAGTTGCTCCTGATTGGAAACACATGTTTTAGCATGCATAAGCTACTGACCCAGGACTTAGACTAGACCCTTAGCTGGTGCAAGAAATATGTCAGAAAAGCAAAAAACTTTCACACATGCAGAGCTTCATTCCGACGTGGCTGCATTCGCTTCAATTTGGCACGCCCACATTGTGCATCGAGTAAGGGCACACAGCCATTCCCCGCCCCGTTCACTTCCTGAAATCGTAGGCCAATTATAACTGTCATTTGCGTTGGCATACGCTGTGGACTTACTTTCGTTGACGGCCGAGTGTCCTCGTTCTGGGCATGTGCAGAAGGGAATTGCGTACGATACGCACAAAAAACAGAGATGCATCCCTTAATGACTCGGGTCCTAAGCCTGTAAATAAATAGGCATATTCCAGACACATTTCAGCCCCATACGTAGAAATACTGCTGTATTTAGAGTTCGGTGTATTTTACAATACATGCCACTCGCAATACACAAGTGAAATTTCAACTTTGCAGCTGCAGGATTGGGCCGCAAAATTAGATTCAACTCTAAATAAGGCTTTTGTATTCAGGTTTGGAGGGTTGCTGATCACCATAGTATAATTGGGACTGCCTGGTAGGCTATCTATTGCAAGTCTTAGGTGCAGTTCAGCTCCTCCATTACCATTTACTTAGGTCCTGGAAAGAAAATGCATCTCCTCTCCCCTATCCACCTACTGGCTATTTAATGCTACTGGTGATGAGCAACAGCTGTATAGGTTTCCATTACACACAAAAAAAACCTGACCCCCACCTTTGTATTTGTGCAGTAAGCAGAGTGTCAGTAATGAGTCTCCATGATAGTTGCTTCTCACACCACCACTGCTTGGTGTGTTCTCTGAGATTGTGATTGTTGCAAGTAAGTCTATGTTGGATCTTAGCTGATTGTGGCTTGTCCAGAGACCCAACATATAGTGTTAATGTGTACTAGTACATTGTATATGTGTTTTGACTGATTTCTAAAAATGTATCTATTTTGTTAAGGACATACAATATATGGTAAGATGTTCCTGGTTTGTTGTGACATCTTGGCCAGACAGCATTTGCAAGTACATTTTACTGAGTCTGTCCAGACTATAGTACAATCACAGAAATTAACATTCTTCATGGATTTGGTTCCCCATATATGTTTCTCAGTGTTATTAGAGGTAAGGTATAAAACTTTAATACAATTATAATTGTTTGTGAGCTTGCAGACAGTTTTGCTCAAATTATTTAATATTAGGCATCACAGTAATACAATAATATTACTGTACTTATTATAATGGGTCATTTATGGGGATATGATGCAGCATTTTGGCAAAAAAGTATAGGAGGTATAGTGTTCATTGAGATAATATATTTGTCATTTACGTAGTTTATATTTAAGAAGAACATTCTATGCTTGCTCCTGGAAACTGTGATATCAGTAAGGCACTTTGTGACCAAAGACAATGAATTTATAGGCTATATCCTCCTTTTATATTGGTTCAGCCAAAAAAGTGGTGAAATCTCCAAATAATGGACTCTTATATCAATTGTAAACCTTCATAGTAATGCTGCAAAATAGTATGGTTGAGTTAAATTTTGGGGTTGTTCGACTTGTAAGAAATTTAGATTATTGAATGTGATAATCAAATAAAAGAAGTAGGGAAAATGGTTTTGGCTACTTTTGATTTCGTCACCTTTCTGGAATTCGAACCTCTTGATCTGCATCAACGTCTGTCCCTAAACATAATCTGAAATCCTACTTCCTGGATTCCTAGATTTGTTGCTGTTATGAACACCCTTGTCATTTTCACACTCTTACCTGCTTCGCTATGTATCTTCAGCTGTTTGATTCAATCTTGACAGACCACATATTATTGTATAACAGTATAACTTATATAGAACAACCTTTTTTTTACGCAGCGTTGCCCAAAGAATACCCTTTGGTGCTTACGGTCTAAATTCTTAGAACACAAGGTAGTCTAAATTTTCTACCACACAAGTACAAGCACACACAACTGGGGTCCTTTTCTTTTAGTTGCCAATTAACCTACCATCAGACTCACTGTGGGAGCACAGGAGCATTTGTAGGAAACCCACCCAAACAGTGGGAGAAACATACAGACTCCACACAGATAGTGCCCTGGTCAGAATTGAACCCATGACCTTAGCTCTGTAAGACAACAATGCTAACCACTGTGCCAGCATACTGCTTATAAATGTCACCAATTAAAAGCACAAGGCTACAGGGCTTTGGAGCTAGCACTCAAGCAGGTGGGCTAATAAATATGATACTGAAGGCACTCATAGTTATAGCTCAGGAAAATATTTCATTTCCCTACGTATAAAGTATTCCCTACACCCCTCAGAGTATAAGCTGATTTGAGCAGGGCCTTCAGTTTCATGTTATTTTAAGTAATTTGTTTGTATCACAATCCTCTCTGTATACAACGCCTGTATATTTTGTTGGTGCTTTTATAATTAAAGTCTAATAGTAATTGAGCAAGAAAAAAAATATTATTTTCAATAATATCAGTAATCATAGTAACTATAAAAGGCATGTTTTAAGATTTTATTGCTAGCCTTTGTTGTGGGAGGTTATTGGGAGTTGATTGAAGTCACTGATCACGTGTGTTTGTTTCCCGTAAATAATTTGTGCAGTGGCTGAAAGCTAGTGTGTTTAATTCAAAGTGTGTTTGTTACAAGTGTATTAAGATTGATATAGCATCATTTGGAGTTACACCGGAGTTAAACGGGAGGTAAAAAGGAGAACACTCCATCTGACATCACTGCTACAGAAGGACAAAATCCTTCACTGTTCAGTGAGTCTTGTGGCTCCACCTCAGGCACCTGCTTTGTGCACTATCTGGACACTCCTGAATGACCTGTTAACATGGATTAAATCACTGCTGATTTAATGAAGCATTTGCAAACCTTCCCTCTCATTTAATTTTGCAGTATGTCCACTCTGTTAATCATCTATAGTACCTCTACCAACACAACACTGACTGCTTTCCATCCCTCCTCACACTGCCCCATCTTCCTCTTATTCTACCTCTCCTCCAGTGTTCCGCTTCTTCTCGATCTTCCCTGTCCAATATCTTTTCCTACTTCACCCCACCCTATCACCACTTCATCACCCCACCCTCCTGCCACTTTGACTGTTTAGCCTCCATCTCCTTTGCCACCAACCTGGACCAATATGCTTCTTTTCCCTTTAGCTCCTATTGTTTCTAATTACCCCCCCTCCTTCCTCTAGAATGTAAGCTTTTACAGACAGGTTCCTCTACCCTGTGTCTGATCACTCCCTGTTTTCCTTGCTTATCTCTGTCTTATGCTGAATTGTTATGCCATGTGATTTGTTTTGTTAATTGCTTCCATGCATTTATTATGCTGCTCAGTTCCTATGTACATGTTCTTATGGTTACTGTTTCCATGTATGTCATATTTGTACTACCATGTCAGGTGTTACGGATTTTGTGGTGCCATATAAATAAACGATGATGATGATGAAAAAATAATAACCTTGTTCCACATATGTTAACACAATGTTTTGAGTCTGAGTTTGGCCTTAAATATTCACAGTCCTACAATAATCACGCTGTGCAGCAGAATTAATTGACAGTCATTGTCCCAGCTCTGTTTATGCACCATAAATTCTGTGAATTTGCAGTGATACAGTGTAGAATGACCTTTTGAGGAATAGTGAAGCAAAAGTGGAAATCCTAGATTGCATTGCTGGTATTTCACATCTATCTGTATTACCAGCGTAAAACTCCATTTGCATGGAAGGTTTCCAGAGCTTCGCTGTCTATATACCAGGTGATTGTCATACCCAGGTGTGATTTATCTTCACTGACAGCAACATTCCGTCATGTAACACTGTAAAAATGCGTCACGTAAGAAAAATGACACCACTACTCTTCAAATAGATATCATTAATCTATGTTACAGAATTATTGTAATGTGTGATCTTTGTATAAATAAGATGTTCCAGTGTCTTTAGTAAAATAACTGTAGTTGCTACTTCATACATTTTCAGCAATAACATCTAGCTTGTAAATTATGCTGTTTGGCTTATGCACTATGCCTTCTCCTGTTAAACTGTGCTGTCTCACACATGCACATGTATATACGCTCTATGCTGTACTATTTCACCTGTAACTATGCAGCATTTAACTAATATTTATCTTCCCAAGATTGCTTACAGAAGAACAGCACGGAGATACTAAGCAGCACCATCACATTTATGAATCTATTTGATGGCTTGATTCAGTGCTTTAACAAAACAATGCAGGTAATTCTTTTACTTTTTTTTTCTTAGTTATTTTGACTGTATTCAGAGAAATATGATTTATAAAACAAAACAAAATGACGCATATCACTTAAACCAAATAAAAATGCCACCATAAATATATTAATATATTTTATTAAAAACATTATACTGGACAAATTACATATTACAATATATAATTCATATATTAAGTCCAAATGGATTGACAAATAAAAATGTCTCAAAAGGATATCTCTGTTGTATATTAACCCTATAGTGCACTTATAGGGGAATCCATCTGTAAACGTTTCCTCAATTTGGACTCCAATAATTTTCAATAGTCTTAAAAGGTGAAGAAAACATCAAATATTAATATCAGTATTAGGTATCGTCCACAAAGATCAACTCCATTATATTGAGGGAGCTAGAGTGTTAATGGAACTTTAGTCCCAGAGTCTGTTTTAATGAGAGCAGTCTTTAGACGGGACACATACAGTCTGTGACAGCAGTCTCTCACCCTGCCGACTAGAGCTGATCAAAAGTCCCCCTTCACATGCGGCAAATTACACAGCCAGTTGCCCGGCAATCCTCCTTACCCAACAGAGACTTGTTCTGATACTTCAAATGTACTGGATCCACAGTTTCCTTGTAACATGGATTCCTTGATCGTCCTTTTCCACTTGCAAACAAGATAACGATCCTGCGCGTTTCTCTACAGGTGTTGTGGTTTCATCAGAGATAATTTTGCAGGAATTCAGGCTTCCTTTTAAATGGACTTCTACCAATCAAAAGTAGAATATATGTAACCTTATCTAATACAATTTTGTAATACAAATACACTTTTTTGCAGTAATAGTTTTACTAATTTTTACATTTATGGTGGTATTAGTGACTTAATCATACAATCTCATATGAATATAAAAGGAGAAATCATGTGTTTCAATTCTAATCAAGAAAATAAAAAATTGTCACTAGTTCTCCAAAATTAAGATTCACCCCATTGGGTATTGCATACATACATACATACATCTTAATTTGGAAGAACTGGTGATGTTTTTTTCTTGTTATATTTTTTTGAGTATTGGAATTGAATTTTCCCTTTTGGCCTCACACAGAAGCACCCATTATTATCCATTTATTTGGATAAGAAAAATTGTTAATATGATTTATGTATAATACCATAAAAAATTATCGGGAGTTGTAGAGTTGATATTTTAAAGCTGATAATATATTTATCTTTTGAACACTAGTACATTGTTTTTTTTGGTTTTTTTTTACACGGACTGATATGTTTGGTGTCTTATTTCAGGAATCGCCAATCTTGGTGAAACCAGACAATTTTTCAAGAGTGTGTCAAAGTTGCAATGAAAGCTATCGGAATCTGAGTGACTGGTACACTAAGTTAGATCATGAAAAAACCCTGTGTATCGACTTGGAAGATGCTGTAAGTTGTTTTGTTTTTTTTGTTTTGTTTTTTATATGGCTAGGTCTACTGGTGTGTTAACTGATGAAATATGTATGTATGCTTTATTGACAGAAGCATAACAGTTGTTCATGTTTATTATTTGATTAGCTGTAGATTAGTCTGGTAATTTAGAATGATATTGGGTATAATTTATGAAAGCATTTTCAGGGTGTATTTTCTAAAGATCTGTAGCCTTTGTTAGGATTGGATGGTATAGAAGTAGAATTTTAATCCGATTCCTTTTATGGGACTTTAACACTATTGATTATGGTTCATTGTATTTGTCTAATGCAAATATTAAAAGATCCATCTATAAAATGATTTTTATAATAACCTAGTTTTAATGATGGTTCCAGTAAATTGGTTTGCCAAGCACATCACTAAAAACAGGTGCCATTGTTTCTTCAAGATAATATGCACATTTAGTTCAAAAGGTTAAGACATACTAATATATTTGTAAGAAATGTCACTAGTTTACATTAGCGAACTTCTAGTGTGTTCTTTTGCTTCCCTAATGATCTCAGACACAGCATGAATGGCCTTACATGATTGTAGCATAGATATTAGTGATCCCTATATGCTTGTATGGGCTGTTCACATTGGAGCTACAACAGATCTGAATTCAGATTGACTTGTTTTGTATTGTATCATAATTATTGTAACAATGCAATAGATGGAGGAATATGGATGGTAATATCTCAGTATATATTCACTCATTGGCTCTTGCAATATGTTCATGTTTGTATTGTATTGAAGATTTTCAGATTACTTCTAGGAGATATAGCATTATGAAGCGAACTTGACTACATCTCTGAGCAAGCCATACATTCTGTGTTGTTGTTGCAGATGAACAGCACTCGCAGACTTTGGAGCAAAACTTTCAATTGTACATTACCCTGTACCGACACTGTGCCAGTGATCGCAGTTTCAGCATTCATCATATTTCTGCCAGTAGTCTTCTATCTCAGCAGCTTCCTTCACTCCGAACAAAAGAAGCGCAAACTCGTATTGCGTAAGTACTAACCACAAACAGGACCCTGTTATTTTGCATTTTTTACAGAAACTGCATATTTTGTGTTAAATAGAGCAGAGATCATTTGTGTGGTTTCTTGGTGTCCAGACTGATTTCTAACCCTCATCTCATAGCTTGGTTGTACAGGTACATGGCCTCCACGCCTAAGATAAGTAGATATGTATATGGAAAATATTCATTCTTTCTTCTGCAGTTAATCTCCCATATAAGCTATGGTAATTCCCTTTTGGGTAGAACAACCTTTCAAAACTATTCTTATTATTCTTATGGGACAGAAGCATAGGTAAACATTTGTATGTGACCCTGACCATTATGAAATAAGGATTTGTTTTCAGATGGACTCTGTAACAACACATCACTAAACGTCTGAGTCACTCTGTTCAAAACTAATTTATTGGTAAACCCAAGAAAGCATTTTACAGGTTTCAAAACATTGGTGCGATGTTCCTTCAGATTCTATATAAAAGAGTGCCCAAACATGCAATGATTTTGTTTTGTCATTCACATTTGATTACATTGTATGATCAATAAATGTAGTTTCATAATTATAATTGCCCACTACCTAAAAACAATTGTGTGTGATTTCAATGATTGCTTATAATGCAGCTTGTTTGAATTTCATGACATTGTTGCCCATATGGGCAACTTAAGAGTTGTGGAGGTTTGTGAATTTTCTTGGCTCTCACATACTAAAGGAAGTGGTCAATGTCTTTGGATCCATTATGAACAAGGTCATAAGTGCTATGGGATAGGGGTAAATATGATTTTTCAGAAACTGTATGGCCTTTCCCCACTTCATACAGAGCCCTGAGTAGTTACTGACATCTTTGTAGTGACCAAGGCCATTATCATTTTATAAAACCACAATCTCCTCTAACCTGCTAAATGACACGTCATTAGTGTTTCCTAAGCTCTCTGATAAGGGTGGCAAGATGTTCAGTAGCTATGGCATACTATAGAGGGGAAGTAGGCTGGCCAGTACCACTGCATAAGTGGAGAGAATCAGATTACCCATCCAGTGACAATTTTTAACTCATGATTTTGTGAGCGTACTAAATATTAAAATAAAATTTAAATTTTCTCAATAAACATTATTGATGGGGGAAAAAAATTAAAATAAAATTAAATAACAGTCCCCACACATACACCATCTGTTTTTTCTGGTAAGTGTGAATAAGCTAAACATGTCAGTTCCCTGGATAAACCATTGGTTCTCTGCAAACAATATTATATAATGAATCCGTATAATGGTAACTAATTTTAGTACTTCATTTTGTTGTTATATTCAATTTGTACTTTTCTCTTTTTTATTTGTGATTCTTTTCTTTGTTGGGTTCAGGATTAATCTAATAATATCTTGTTTCTTTACCTTTTCATAAATAATTTACAATAATAATTCTTACTCTTGTTTTTCAGCTAAGCGATTAAAATCAACGGCCAGTGTGGCAAACATACAAGATAAAAGTAATTGAAGGGTCACGCTATGAAGGAAGGAGTGTTTGCACTGGAATACACATGCTTGGATTGGACGCATTCAATGCAAGAACTTGTGGCTATTTTGTTGGTGTCACGAGCCTCTTAAACACACAATGGACCTTTTATTACTGAAGGAAGATGAATGACTACATCTCTGTATATTGGCAGTTTCAAAATGTTTTTTTCACGCTTTCAGTTTACTTACAGTTTATAATTATGTATTTACTAGTGCATACTGTTCCTTTAGTAAATCTTGGATATATATATAATTTTTTTTTCTATTTTTCTTCCTACATAATTTTAGTTTTTACATTTTAGCTAACTCCAACATACATACGTGTAAAGCTATATACATTTGTAATCAATTTATTTTCCTGAGTTTACCGCACATTTACTATAGACATCTAAAAAAATGTTTTAAAAAATGAACTTTGCATTACATACTGTATAGAAACCCAGATATTTTTATGTTGCTTATTTGTTAGTAGCTTCGCACATCCACATTCTGCGTCCGAGAGATTGAGAGCTGTTCTTCACTCATGGTGTGAGATTAGGAAATTATTCCCCCACTGTAATCCTAGACTTTTCTATCTATGCTCACAAATGGTAGTAAAGGTGGTATTCACAGTTTATTTGTTTTTTACAGACAGGGCTTTTTAACACGGTACAGTGTTTCTGTTGATTGTACCAGTGAGATCATTGCAAGAGATGAAGGTATTGTGTTGACATCCATTGTGCTCTAATTTCAGCTCCCCTGGATTAGCTAGGCTGCTGCCTGCCATACAGACTCTGAAAGCATTACCTTGATTTGGTGAATCATATGATTGAGAGCTGTTCAAAGCAATCTTTCATTTATGCTAATAAAAGCTGGTTTATATCTGCCAAGTTACAGAATGACAGCTTTGATTCCGTAATCAGTGGCTTTTTGAGTACATTCATGCTAAGTAGGGCTGAAAGTCATTACTACAGTATAGGGCAGTTAAGAGCTTTACTGGTGAAGCGGCTTTAATTTACTTTCCTGGCTTTGTAGCCAATTAAAATCATTAAAAAAAAACAGTTTAGATTTTTATTTTTATTTTAGATTTTACAGAAATAAATTTCTGTCGTGATGTTTTTATTAGGTTCTCATGTTATCCTATTTTCTCCTCCTGTTTCATTCATTTTTTTTTAAATATTTTTATTATAGTCACCAAATAAATATTAAATAATTACTAAGTAAATTCCAGATATTCTACAGAACCAAAATAGCTTGGCTAGAAAACGGTAGCTGAAGGCTTGTAGAGAATAAATCCTACAAAGCTGATATAATATAAAATATTCAGTTATTTCTTAGCCTGTTTGCAGTGGTTACTGCTTGTAAACTAACTTTTGCATTGGGTACTGCAGACAATAAACAAACAAACAAAAAAAAAAGTTATGTAATATTTCTAGTAACAAGTAATAGCTAGAAGACATTCCCTCTCTGACATGTCCTCTCTTTCCACTTTGCACTAATATATTTTGTAGCTTTTGGATGGGACTGTATGAATGAACCCAATGATTGGTGGATAATGATAGATTTGGCTTCCAGCTAACCACTTTTCTTAACATACTTAGATCATAGAACTAGAATCCTTTAATGTTCACAATTTATAGCGGTTACATATTTTGTTTATTTATATAGTTTATTATGGATCGCATTATATCATACTGTTTGCAATATGTCATCTTGTTTTATGATGCTTGAAGAAAATTAAAAACAAAATTAAATACAATAATTGATTTTAATTTAGTTAAGCCTTTTCTAAGGCTAAGGCTCCTCGCCAACTGGTGTTAAAATTAAGCTTTTACTAGCCACATTGGGGCAGTGTCCTTTGGATGCTGCATGCTTCATTTCCTTGCGTTCACCCCACCTTCCCGACTGCAAGTGGAAGCACTACTTACCAAGGCATGTGGTGGTGATCGTGTATTCCTAATACCAATGTGTAATGTGCCTTAGTGTTATTGCACTATAATAAATATATAACATGGAAGTTGTTAATATATGTATAACTCCTGTAAATAATATCTGTATCAACAATGAGTTGCATGCTTTTACAGCCACATACTTTTATATTGTCCAAGAACTCCATGGGGTAAAATTATCAAGCTGTGGGTTGAAAAAAGTGGAGATATTGCCTATAGCAACCAATCAGATACTAGCTGTCATTTTGTAGAATGTACTAAATTATAACTATAATCTGGTTGCTATAGGCAACATCTCAGCCTTTTCAAATCCGAAGCTTGATAAATTTACCCCCCTGACTTCTAATATCCATATAATTTACAATAGGGCATGCATTATCCCATTTATAATTAAATTGTATTCTACCTCCATCACACAGCAAAACACTTATTTGTTGGAATCCCTGGTCTTCTCAGGGGTATTGATTATGTTGCATTCCATTTTCTGTTTATAACTGATGGGTAAAAAAGTTTCTAAACGGTTTTTAATGTCAATATGTTTCCTGCCTGTAAGGCTGGGTACACACTAGAATAACTTTCGACCAATTTGTTATCACTGACAATTTTACAAGCGACTGAAGTTCCAATCAGTCTGCCGACACATGCGTACATACTACACATGATTTACCTTCAGATCTGTGCTCTTCATCTGGTCCTGTAGTCGTTTAGAGAATGACGGTACAGTATTCATTCATTCCTGTCACACTGATTAACTGCCTTGTTATAGCTATCCCCATGCCATTACAAATTTCATTAGGTTCAGTGACTCTGAAACTAAATATTTAGTCTCAGAACGAACGGACGAATTATTCCATCTACTGCACTCTCTACATTTATTCACCGGGACATTTTAATTGCCGGCATCGGCTGAAAAGAACATGACTCTGTAAACTCGTATGTACTGCAGGAGCAGAAGGCGGTTTGAATGAGATTAAAAGTTTTACAGACCAACCAAATGAACGGACTATCGGTTATCGTGGTGTGGAGTCATTACTATGCTAGAAACAATGTTAGGCAACATCATGCTGCAGAGTGACACTGCAATGCATGATATTTCTAAAAATCAGTTTGCGCTAAGCAGCAGAGGTGTACAATAGTTTACAGATCCAAGGTTTAGAATGTTACCTGTATTTTTAAATTAGTTCTGTGTTCTATCTGTTTATACCATGGTGAGATAAAGTTAGCGAACCCTTCAAATATCTCATTACTGCATTCCTTTTGATTTACATGAGTTTGATATAATCTTAATCCTGGGATCCTCAAACTTTTTTGAGTCCCAACCCCTCCATGGAATGCTTGATCCTTCATGGACCCCATGCAAAAATAAATAAAATAATAGATGGAAGATAGAAACTAAATACATAATGTGGGTAATATTTAGAGATGATCACTGACCCCTGTGTTTTGGTTTTGGATCTGGATTACCTTCGTGTTTTGGTTTTGCAAAGCCGCCATTGCGTGTTTTGGTTTTGTTTTGCTATTTTGTTGGAAAATCAATGTTTTTGGGCATAGAATTACCAAATTTAGTGCTCCACCTGTTTCTTGGATAAGTAATGTAATTGTAAAGCTAATAAATTATCCAAAAAACAGTTTAATTCCTGGTAGGTAGGCCTTCATTAATTCTACACACAAACCAGATTGTCTTCCTCTCCATCTATGCATATTGGCAATGCAGCCATCGTCTTTTGGTGTATATTACACCCTACACTTATAGTTAAATATCTAAAGAAATGGACAAAGGCAGTTTGGTTTCTGCCCCCTGCGTCATCCCTGCTTCATCCTTGCTTGTGTTTGGAAAGTGCATATTGGTGCCAGAACCTCACGTGCCAGAACTGCTCCCACTGTTGCCACACTGCTGCAGGACTTACACAATCAACCGCATCCTCATCGTCGGATACCCAAATCTCCCCCATAGCCTCTTCTAAAGACAAAGTGTCATCCTCACTTGGTGTATCACCGGCTACACTCGGGCTGTTCAGGCACACATTAGCAGAACTGCTGAAAGGGCCCTTCTTTATGGGTACACTAACAGAATGCTCACGATTAGACATACCACTGTTGGATGGACTCTCCACAGGGATCGGTGTCATTTCTGATTCAGAGCAAACATTATCCTCCAATGCCTTACCGTTATCTTGCAGCTCGGCTTTGACGCGTAACAGTAGTTGTGCACCACTTGTAGGCTTGGTAACATTTTTGGATCTGCCACTAATAGAGAAAGGCGAAGGCCTCATTCTCTCTTTGCATGTTGGCAATTTTTTTTTTTATCGGCACTTTTCCTCAGTTACACTTCTTTTTCGCTTCAACACAGTAAAATTATTTTTGGTGTGTTTTTTGGACTGATTTCAAAACGCTGTGTAGTTTGACATCGCCTTGCCCAGATGACGTACTGGGAACACTACCATCAGCAGTGCTGCTGAGAGGGGGGGGGGAGCGGGTACTAATTACCCGGGCCCGGGCATGCCAGGCTTTTTTTTTTTTCCATTTTTTTATTTTTATTTTTATTTTTTAAACTTACTTTTTTTTTATTATTTTTTTTTTTTGCGCGCGGGGGGGGGTGGGGGTGGCAGTTCGGGGCTCCGCCACTTCGTTGGTGGGGGGGGGAGCAGAGTTGTAAAAAAAAAAAAGATACTTACGTGATGGCGGCGCCAGCGTCCCTCCTTCCTCTCTGCTTTGTTTACACTGACTGCCGGGCGTGACATCATCAAGCCACACCCGGCAGTCAGTGAGGAGCAGGGCAGACAGGACCAAGACAGAAGAGAAGAAAACAGCTAATACTAATGTAAGTAAAAACGGTGGGGGTAGAGAGAGGCACAGTAGTAAGAAAAAGAGGGGTACAGAGAGGCACAGCATGAGGAAAAAGGGGGAGAGAGAGGCACACCATGAGGAAAAAGGGGGGGGAGAGGCACTGTATGAGGAAAAAGGGGGGGGGAGAGGCACAGTATGAGGAAAAAGGGGGGGGAGAGAGGCACACATGAGGAAAAAGGGGGAGAGAGAGAGGCACAGTATGAGGGGAAAAAAGGGGGGGCAGCAGAAAGGCACCGAGTGATGGAGAGGGGGAACAAGATGGCACGGTGATGGAGAGCGGGGGCAGCATGGCACAGTGATGAAAGAGTTTAAGATGGGGTGGTTTGGGGGCTACTGAATGTGGGGGACAATGAGGTCTCTTTATTAAATGTGCCTATGAATTATTTAATGCCAGTGATGGTTGCGGTAAATAGGTATATTTCTGAAATGTAAATACTATTAATTTATTGCTGGCGCTGTTTGTAGGGAGGGAAATAGTATTCACATTCAATAAATAAACATATTATTTTAATATTGGGGCTGGAGGAATGCCTAATTGTTAATCGTGGGTGCTATTGATTTAACGCTGGTGCTGGCTGTAATTTTCTAAAAGTACCCATTTTTTTTCTAAATAGGACCCCCAACATTCCAGGTTCCTGCCAAGCCGCAGCTAAGGAAACCTGCAGCCACAGTTGGTGAAAGTGAGAAGAACAGGTAGGAGAGAGCAGGAGTGTGAGAGAAATGTTGTGATTCTAGTGGGACAATCCCAATTTTTGGTGACACAGCAATGCAAGTTTTTTTTCTGTAAGAGGGTTTCCTGGGCACGCCAAGTGATTCATAGCCATGCCCCCAATTGTACGACCACACCCACATGTGAGTGTGGTCGTACAATTGTGGTTGTGGGCGTACAAATTTTTAGTGGCGCCCAGTGGTTTTTTTTTTTTTTGCTGCACCAAAATATGTTGGTGCCGCAAGCGGCGGCACAAATTTTTTTTCATTCTGAGCTTTAAGGGGGGCCCCATGAAGTTGTTGTACCAGGGCCCTGAATTCCTCTTGGCAGCCCTGACCATCAGGACTGGTGAACGAACCTGGTTGCTGATTCTGCTCATATGTGGACTGCTTAGAATCCATTATGAGACCAACGCACTTGTAATGCTACAAAATGTTTTAGATACTGCTGACAAATATGACTTTTGACAGCCAGAAATATGTATGCACAATTTTGGGGGACACCCCAAAAGCACTGGGGAGTGCTAAAAATTATTTGGTAGATACTGCTGACAGTAATTTTGACAGCCAAAAATATTTATGCACAATTATGGGGGACACCCAAAAGCACTTGGGAGTGCTAAAAATTATTTGGTAGATACTGCTGACAGATAGTAATTTTGACAGCCAGAAATATTTATGCACAAATGGGGGACACCCCAAAAGCACTTTGAGTGCCAAATATTGAAGAAAAAAAAAAAATCCTCTATCATCCTCTCTTCTCTAGCAATTTTTGTTAGCACAATTGGAATCAGAATATTGTATTCTCTGTCCCTGCTCTAATCAGCCTGTGACTACACCCTGCTCTCTCCCTCTGTCAAATGGCGATGGATTGCTGTGGAGGCGTGTATTTATAATCTTCAAGTATCGCGAGAACCGAGCCCCGAGATCCGACGACGTCACAATGACGTTCGGCCTCGATTTGGATTCCGAGCGGGCGGGAGAGTACCGAGCCGTACTTGGATACCCAAAGTTCGGGTGGGTTCGGTTCTCGGGGAACTGAGCCCGCCCATCTCTAGTAATATTAAACATGTTGCGAAATAAAAATTACTTTTTTAAGCGAGCAGGTTGACATAATTATTGGGAAGGATGCAGCTAATGAGCACTAACAAGGGCATTGATATTTGGATTGGTAAGTTTTAACTGTAAGTCCCCACTCTCTCTCAGGTTCAGTCTTTGTTTCTTTGCATGGCTAAAACCAGCTTCAACCATGTATAAACTTTGGAATGTAAGTAGAAATAGCTCAACTGCTGCAAGAATGTTCTAGCAGTATTTACATTGCTTTAATAGTCAAGGAGGATTTTACTTTTGAACAACGATTTAGCTTCAAGGTCGGGACAGTTGGGAGCTATATGCTTTTGGACCGTAATCATAAAGGCGCATTTTAATGGAATGACTTCAAACAAGTCTAAGAAGCTCCCAAGAAGATAAGAAAACACAATATTTCAAAATCGGCAAGAAATTTTAGTGCATAGACCACTTAGTTTGATGGTTAAAATCTACGTCAAAATATGAAACTAAAATTTGACCTGTTCACAAGAACACTTGCAGATGAAAAACTGAGTTTCAGCAGACATTTTTACTTCTTATATAGTTGTCACCTTTTGATCCCAAATGTTTAATTGACCCTCTGCATTTTGTAAACCATGTGGATTGGCTTACTCTAAGGGGTGGGTGTCAACAACTTTGGGGACCCCCCTGTCTAAATCTTAATAATACATACAAAATATTATTAGACAACACAAAAAAGGTATACTTCATGTCATCCTAGTCATTGAACACATTGATCCAACATTTTCTAACTTAGTTAGAAAAAGTATGTGAACTTTTATGCTTAATAATGGCACTTGGGATAATGTCACATCTGTTGCCAAAACTCTTTTCAATCAAATATTTCCTGTTGACCATTTCAGCAACTTGGATTTCTAGTATTTAGGCCATTCACATAACTGTCAACTAATTGAGAGCTATATCAGTTATAATTGCACTGGTTGGCTGTATACCTTCCAAGGAAGGGAAGTTTTTCATACTCTTATCTGTGATTGAGTTTTCAACAGCCAATTTCAGGTAGGAATAACCAGCATAATGATTTTAATTAGGCAAAATCATTTTCAGTGGAGTTACCCAATTGACTTAAATACCCTGATTATTTCATCAATGCGTGTTATGCGTGTCCCAAATTCTTCTACGGCCACAATTCACAGGTGGAAGGAGGTTATTTGTTTGGAATGCAGCAAACATCAATACTATAAAATTCCACTTTTATCATAACCGTATCCGTCTAAATAATCCAGGTGATTTTTGTCTGACTTTAGACAGTTTTATGAAGATCAGTGTATCATCATATGAACACCACTTGTTCAGTGTTTTATGGTGGACTGCAGATCCTTAGTTGTTATACTGGGTCTCTTTGTGACCTCTGGAGTATATCGGAAGACACCCTATAGTTCCGTGTTTCCCAAACCCAGTCCTCAGGGACCCCTAACAGTGCATTTTTTCCATATCTCTTTGCTGGAGCACAGGTGTATTCATTACTGACTGACACATTGTGAAAGATCCACAGGTGGTACAATTATGTCACTTGTGACCTGGAAAACCTGCACTGTTAGGAGTCCCTGAGGACTGGGTTTGGGAACACCGATATAGTGCTATAATGTTACATTTTCTCCATACATAGCTACCTGACCATGGATTGATGGAGGCCAAAGCATTTTATTTGCTTGTTTGTGTGGCCCTTCTCTGTATATTAAAAAAAAAAAAAAAACCTTCTGATTATAATGTTTTGGATTATTCTATAATAATGTCACATCAAAAACAGTAAACCTGACCCAAAAATGATTAGCTGTAAAGTCATATCCTATAAAAATGTACAACATTTTAAAGTTATTTTTAAATCATGTAGAATCATATTAATTAAGCTAGCAGGCATTGTTAGTATGGTTAACGCTAAAAGCTAATTTGTATTTATATAAATGCTGTACATTATTAACAACCAAAAAAACATCGCAAACATTGTACCCTGTAATAAAAATCATTTTTAAATGATAAAAATAAATAGATTGAGTTTTACACTGTAGACTGAAAAAAATCCAAAAACTTTATTATGAATATTATTTTTTTTGTATGTAGGTCAACTTTTGATGTCCATAACAAAAAATGTAACAAAAGCTAAAAATGAAGAATGTTAGCTTAAAAATCAGTTTTGTGCAATATATGGCGGTTAATATGTTATTAGCCTAAACAAAAAATGTTTTGCTTCATTGTCATAATTTATTTTCTAGACTAACCCCCAATAACTTATTATTCTATGCACCTTCAAAGCTTGCAACTCCTCAAAGAGCTCAAAACAGTCAAAGCAAAAACATTTCCTTGGCACAAAGACAATTGAACATAAAAGGTAGAGTAATTGTGGATAAAAATGAGCATATTACAGAGATCAACATTCTGTTGTGGAAATCACACAGGAGAACATTTTGGTTGTCCGTTGATCCAAATTTGCTTTATTCCATGGCTAAATGAGGAGAGCATATTTTATATGTAGCAAACATAACATTGAGGAAGTACTCTCACCATCAGTTATCAAAAACAATCATGTTTATAACAGGGAACAGAAATGCAAATTCAGAAGTAACAAATTCATGTGTGGCTGTAAATATGTGTTGTATAAGAAATGGTGATTTCTATATTTCTAACTTTAACAATATTTCAAAACGTCTTACAGAAACTAGAATGGAATGTGTCGTGATACTTTATAAAATAGCATATGTTTGTTAGTCTCTATCTTTATCTACAGGCTACCTACCACACTAATTCATAGGCCCACAAAATGGATTCTACACCTTCATAGGGCAATTTCATATCCTGGTACTATGCATAATAGAGGGGTTAACAGTCTTATTTTTTTTAAAAAAAATATTGCTTATGTTGTCTTGGTTGCTGTCTATCAGGTCTATTTGAGGCCTTTTGGGGTGTGGCTTATAAGCCAGCCCTTGCTAGACGTAAGCCTCTACAGTCTTGGCCAAAAGTTTTGAGAATTATTATTATTATTATTAATATTTATTTATAAGGCGCCACAAGGCATCCGCAGCGCTGTACAGAGACAAACAAAACCACAATACAATGAGAGACAGCACAGTACAGTAAACACAGCAACTCAGTAAGCTCAATGCACAACTAGAGAGGGCGGGGAAGGGGGAGGGAGGATCCGCAAACGACGGGGCCCAAGAAGGAGGGCGCGGAAGACAGGGAGACCCCCAGGGGGGAGGAGGGAGCGAGAGTGGACGTGGGGTGGAGGACCCTCGAGGAGGAGGTCTAAGTAACTGGAGAGCAGAGTTAGAAGTGGTGGAAACAGGAGGAGAGATGGCCCTGCTCAGAGGAGCGTACAATCTAAGGGGAGGGGTGGACAGACAGAGAGACGCAGGGGAGAGAGGGAGAGTAGGGGGACGGAGGCAGAAGATAAGATAGGAAGTTAAGTGGGAGACAGAAAGGCTTTAAGAAAAAGGTGGGTTTTAGGGCCCTTTTGAAACTGGACAGATTAGGGGAAGTTCTGATGGAGGGAGGGAGCTTGTTCCAGTGGAGGGGGGGCAGCACGGGCGAAGTCTTGGATACGCGCGTGGGAGGAGGTTATAAGGGGGGGGAAGAGAGGCGACGGTCAGAGGCAGAACGGAGAGGGCGGGATGGAGCATGAATAGAGAGGAGGGTGGAGATGGAGGGCGCAGTGGAGTTGGCGAGGGCCTTGTAGGTGAGTGTGAGGAGCTTAAAGAGGATTCTGAAGGGGAATGGGAGCCAGTGAAGGGCTAGGTAGAGGGGGGAGACAAAAGAGGAGCGGCGAGAGAGGAAAATAAGCCTAGCTGCAGCGTTAAGGACGGAACGAAGGGGATCGAGATGAGAGTGGGGGAGGCCAGTGAGGAGGAGGTTGCAGTAGTCCAGGCGGGAGATGATCAGATTGGATAAGGCATTTGGTGGCATCTTGGGAGAGGAAGGGCCGGATGTGAGCGATGTTGCGCAGCTGGAAGTGGCAGGATTTAGCAAGAGAGAGGATGTGGGGGCCAAGGAGAGAGAGAGGAGTCGAGGATGACACCAAGGCAGCGAAGTTGGGGGACAGGGGAGATAGAGGTGTTGTCGACAGTGATGGAGAGGTCAGAAGGGGATGGGGTATGAGAGGGAGGAAAAACTATGAGCTCAGTTTTGGCAAGGTTAAGATTGAGGAATCGAGAGGACATCCAGGAGGAGATGGCAGAGAGGCAGGCAGACACCCTAGAGAGGAGGGAGGGAGAGAGATCAGGAGAGGAGAGGTATAGTTGAGTGTCGTCAGCGTAAAGGTGGTAGCTGAAGCCAAAGGAGCTGATAAGTTCACCCAGGGAGGAGGTGTATAGAGAGAAGAGTAAGGGTCCCAGAACAGAGCCCTGAGGGACCCCGACTGGAAGGGTGGATGGGGGGGAGAGAGACCCAGAGGTGGTGACAGAGAAGGAACGGTGAGTAAGGTAAGAGGTGAACCAGGACAGGACTGGGCCGGAGAGGCCGAAAGACTGGAGGGTGTGAAGGAGGAGGGGGTGGTCAACGGTGTCAAAGGCTGCAGAGAGGTCAAGGAGGATGAGAAGGGAGAAGTGGCCCCTGGCTTTAGCAGAGAGGAGGTCATTGGTGACTTTAGCCAGGGCAGTTTCAGTGGAGTGGAGGGGGCGGAAACCAGACTGGAGAGGATCAAGGAGGGAGTATTCAGAAAGATAGGAGGTGGAGACGGCTGCAGACGAGCCTCTCGAGAATTTTGGAGGCAAAAGGGAGAAGAGATATGGGGCGATAGTTCGAGAGAGAAGTGGGGTCGAGATTAGGTTTCTTAAGAATGGGGGATACGAGAGCATGTTTGAAGGAGGAGGGGAAGATGCCAGTGGAGAGGGAGAGATTAAAGAGGTGAGCGAGGTGGGAGCAGGTGGTGGGGGAAAGGGAGCAAAGAAGGTGGGAGGGGATGGGATCCAGGGGACAGGTAGTGGGGGGGGGGGAGGATGAAATGAGAGAGTGGACTTCCTCGCCGGTGGTGGGACGGAAGGAGTGGAGGGGAAGGTGGTTGGGGGGGAGGACAGAAGAGTGGGAGGGGTGGAAGAGAGAGTGGAGGAGGAGATTTCAAGTCGGATGGCCTCGATTTTAGAGGAGAAGAAGGAGGCGAAATCGGAGGCAGTCAGGGAGGAGGGGGGGAGGGGAGGGGAGGGGGCCAGGAGAGTGCTGAAGGTGGCAAAGAGGCGGCGGGGGTTAGAGGACTGGGAAGAGATGAGGGATTTAAAGAAAGATTGTTTAGCGAGTGAGAGGGCAGAGCTGTAGGATGAAAGGATGAATTTAAAGTGGAGGAAGTCAGCCAGGGAGCGGGATTTTCTCCAGTGACGTTTGGCGGAACGGGAGCATTTTTGGAGGAAGCGGGTAAATTTGGAGTGCCAGGGTTGGGGTTTGGAGCAGCGGGGGTGGACGGAGTGGGCAGGGGCGACCGCGTCCAGTGCGGAGGTGAGGGTGTGATTGTAGAGGGAGACCGCCTGGTTGGGGCAGGCCTGGGAGGAAAGGGGAGAAAGGAGGGTATCGAGAGAGGAGGACAGAGAGGCAGGGTCAAGAGCGTCGAGGTTGCGTATGGACAGAGTTGGTTTGGGCAGGGGGAGGGGAGCAGGAGAAGAGGAGAGAGAGAAGGAGAGGAGATGGTGGTCGGATAGAGGAAAGGGAGAGATGGAGAAGTCGGAAAGATTACATAGGTAGGAGAAGACAAGATCAAGGGAGTGACCAAGGCAGTGGGTAGAGGAGGAGGTCCATTGGGTGAGACCAAGGGAGGAAGAGAGGGTGAGCAGTTTGCTGGAAGCACGGTAGGTGGGGTTGTCGATGGGGATGTTAAAGTCACCGAGAATGATCGAGGGGAGATCGGAGGAGAGGTAGTGAAGAAGCCAGCTAGCAAAATTGTCAAATGACACAAATATTATTTTTCACAAAGTCTGCTGCCTCATTTTTTATGACGGCATTTTGCATATACTCCAGAATGTCATGAAGAGTGATCAGATGAATTGCAATTCATTTTAAAGTCTCTCTTTGGCATGTCAATGAACTTTATCCCAAAAACAACATTTCCACTGCATTTCAGCCCTGCCACAAAAGGACCAGCTGACATCAGGTCAGTGATTCCCTCAATAACACAGGTGAAAGTGTTGATGAGGACAAGGCTGGAGATCACTCTGTCAAGCTGATTGACTTATAATAACAAACTGGCTCCTTTTGGGTAAGTTGCAGGGTCTCAAAAAGAGTGGTAGTGGAAACCATGTGGGGAACGGTAAGACAAGAACTAGTCACTGTAGCGCCCTCACCTTATTTCATATACATGTGCCAATTAAATGATTTTATCAGTGGGGAGGATGGAGCAATGGAGTAGGGCACACCCAGGGTCACCATCTCAAAACTGATTTGGACCTTAGCTATAACCTTCTTCAATATGGGAGGAAGGACGGCTTTCCATGACTGAGCTATAGTGGCTCTATCGGCGATTAGGATGTGGTTATAGACGTACCTAGCATGTGCAATGGGCAGTGGTGGAGAAGAGCAATTTCATATGAGGGAGGGAGGGAGAGAAATTGCTTCCTACTGTTCCTTAGTGAGAGTCACCTATAGATCAATATTTTATTGTAGTTGACTATTCATTTTAGGGGATGTTGGCTCGGGTGTAGAGATCCCATACCAAAAGGTAATACCTACTTTATTGTCGCCCTTTGTTAGTTTTGCGGTATAGATAGCTGGGGGAAGATTGAGAGATAAGTTTTGCTTTGAGAGGGGAGTTAACCTAATGCCTGATTTGTAAATACTTATAAAGCTCCCTGGAGGAGATATGAAATTGGGTTTGTAGCTGTAAAAGGAGAGCAATCCCTGAGCATCAAAAAGTGCACGGAGGGTAATAATGTCCCTAGTCTTCCACAATGTCAGATTAATATCTGGGATGAGCTTGGCCAGAGCCATGGTAGAAAGGTTTTTGGTGGGGGGTAATGTTAGGAGACGCCTCCACTAGCTTGTCCCATGCCATCAGTGAGTCTCTGTTCAATGTAGGGAGAGTTGCTCCAGAGGCCTGCCATTGTTTGGGCACCCAAAGCAAATTCTCTAAAGGAAAGTGAGGGTTAAGATCCCTTTCCAAATCTACCCAGGGTTTCTTATGTGGAGGTAGGGACCAGTCTTAGTCAAATCTGGGAGCGTCAGCCTACCCTTTGCCACGTAGGTAAGAACAGTCAGGAACTGGTTATATGAGGGGGTTTGTTTTTACAAATATAGGAGCACATAATAGAATGTAATCTGGCAAGCAGTGGTTTCGGTAAAGCAAAAGGTAAAGTACGAAACAGGTACATAAATTCTGGCAACAACATAATGTTGAAGGCTACGACCCTACCTAGCCAGGAGGCCTCGCTGCACATCTAAAACTTCATCAGACTAAGGAGGTGGTGAATCCAAGTTGTGAAATTTAGATCTTGAATATTATTTAAGTTAGGAGTAATCTGAATTCCTAAGTAAGACAACACAGTGGCAGGGGCGGGTTGGACCAGGGTGCAGGGGGGCAGCGGGCACCCGGGCCACTCAGTCTAACGGCTGTTCGGGCCAGCGCACAGGCGGCCGCATCACATGACACGCGATGCGGCCACGTCATTATGTGCGCCCCCCGAGCTGAAACCTGCCAGCCCGCGCCTGCACAGTGGTCTTCTAAAAGTAGGGTAAAGCTGTCCCACGGCTCGTTGATCTAAGTTGGGACATGTTAATGGTATGGTGTCTGACTTTGTAGTGTTTTTAGTTTGTAATACAAATCTCTACTATAGGAGTATCTTGTGCAAGGATGGCAATGAAGTCTCCAGGCTAGTAACGAAGAGCATAATGTCATCTGCAAATAGCCATAATTTATGTGAGGTATGTTTTATATTAACACCAGGGAAGGACTTTAATAGTCTCATAGTTTCTGCCAGGGGTTCAATTGCTAGTATAAAGATTTGTGGGGAAAAGGGATAGCCGTGCATAGTGCCATTTGTAATCTCAAAATGGTCAGACAAAAAGCCATTGCTGAGCACTCTTGCTGTTGGGTCGTCATAAAGGGCCATAATTGCATTCAAGAGCCAGTCGTCGAAGCCAAAGCGATGAAGGACCTGTTTCATATAGCCCCAGTGCAACCTACCAAAGGCTTTCTCCGCATCAAGGGAGAGGATCACCGACTCCGATTGGGCCTACGCGACTCTCTCAATGATGTTAGACACGCATCGTATTATTTGAGATCTCTAGTCCGCTGGCAAAATCCACCTGGTCAGGGTGGATTAGTGTCGGGATAAAGCAATGTAGTCTATTAGCAATGAGTTTGGCGTATATTTTTATATTTGGTGTTGTGCAGGGTAATAGGTCTATAGTTTGAACAGTGAGCGGGATCTTTCCCAGGTTTAGGGATGGTGACTAATTAAGAGTCAATCATTTCAGTTGGGAAGCTCCCCTTTTCGGTACTTGCGTTATAGAGTTGTTCAAGGACCGGCGAGAGTTCAGATTTAAAGGTAATGTAAAAATTATTAATATAACCATCGGGTCCGGGGCATTGTCTCTCGGTAGGTGTTTTATGACTGCCTCAATTTCCGATTGTGTCCACAGGACATCAATGGCCGTGGCGGTACCAAAGTCTAGTACAGGGAGGTGAAGTTCTTTTAAAAAGCGATGAATATCGTTACTCGTAGGTTGGGGTAGTTGGCTGTCATGTTTCAAATTATACAATTTGCCATATAACTTGGCAAACAAATTTGCTATATCCCTAGGGTTGGAGACATTGCTTTCCACTTCTGACATGAATTTTATAGACATCCATTGTTAAATTACACATTACAAGGTGTAGCGATTTTAAGATTTTGTATTCACCAGTGCCGTAACTAGACATTTTAGTGCCCTGGGCGAGACAGGGCACCGGCGCCCCTATCTAAGTGGGAGTGACATTTGTCAAGTGGGTGTGGCCAACCTAATATGGGGGGGTAGGTTATCAAAAGGAGAGCAGACAAAGAATGAGAGAGACTGTGTAAGGAGAGAGAGCGCGCAAGGAAGAACAATAGAGAGGATAATGAAGGAGAACCATAGAGAGGACAAGGAAAAAAAGAACCAGAGAGGAATAGGGGAGAAGTCAGTGAGACAATGGGAAAGGTAAGAACTTGAGAGAATATGAGGAAGTGGAGAACTAGACAGAGCATGATGAAGTGGAGAATAAGGGAGGATGAAGAAGAGGAAAATCGGAGAGGGGTTGTAGAACGGGAGAACCAAAGAATGGTGAGAGAGAGTACACATTGCTGATAAAGGTGAGGAAAAACTCTGACAACCAATATGGTGGAATCGTATAAGGAAGATGAGATAGAAGGAGAGAAAAAGCATGAAGCAGAGGAGAAATTAACAGAAAAGAAGATGAGAAAAGAGTAAAACTGAGATAATAAGGAAAGTGTCACGGGCACTAGGAGTCTTGCCCAGGATTTCACCAGTTGACAATGCTTACCAGAGAGGCTGAGTTTGCACAGCGGTCCTCTGGCAGCAGGGTGAATAGTGGAACGTATATAACAGCAGATGGAGAGAGGATGCCAATGGAAATGATGATAGTCAGTGACTTGCAGCAATACTGGTAAATGAGTCAGCGACTTGCATCTATAGTGGAAGGCAGGTTTGAACCACGGGAACCAGGTTGGACGTGAGCAGGTGAAGGAAGGTAACAGGAGAGTCAGTGGTCTGCGTACAGCAAGTTGTACCACTGCTATGGTGAGAAGACTTGTCCAGGTGCAGGTAGGTAGTGGGGAAGTCAGTGGTCTGCGTACAGCAAGTTGTACCACTGCTGTGAAGGGAAGACTTGTCCAGGTGCAGGTAGGTAGCGGGGAAATCAGTGGTCTGCGTACAGCAAGTTGTACCACTGCTATGGTGAGAAGGCTTGTCCAGGTGCAGGTAGGTAGCGGGGAAGTCAGTGGTCTGCGTACAGCAAGTTGTACCACTGCTATGGTGAGAAGGCTTGTCCAGGTGCAGGTAGGTAGCGGGGAAGTCAGTGGTCTGCGTACAGCAAGTTGTACCACTGCTATGGTGAGGAGAGATCAGGTGCGGATGAGTGGAGACATGCAAAGAGTCAATAACGGTATGAAGACACTGAGAGCACAGAGGAACTTGTTCCAAAGAGATATGCAGCGTTTACAGCTAATAGTCTATAACGGTATGTATACCGCTGCTGAGTAGAGAAGCTTACACAGAGTGAATATGCGGAATAATAACTGATAGTCAATCACAAGTGTGCATATCACTGCTGAGTAGAGAGCTTGTTCCAAACAGATATGCAGCATAACAACAAATAGTCTATAGTGGGTATGGATACCGCTGCAGAGTAGAGAGGCTTGTCCTAAGCGGATATGCAAGGTAACAGTTGATAGTCAATAATAAGTAAACATACCGCTGATGAGTAGAGAAGCTTGTCCACAAGAATATACAGGCACAGCAGGGACGCTGAACGGTTGTAGCGGGTATGGGAACCACAGGTGGGCAAAGCAGGTAGTCAGAAGCCAGCTGAGGACACGAGCAGGATACAGGAGTCTGTAGCGGGACTGAGAACCGCTGATGAGCAGAGCAGGTAATCCAGAAGCCAGCTGAGGACACGAGTAGGATGCAGGAATCAGTAGCGGGTATGGAAACCACCGATGAGTAGCACAGGAAATCAGCAGGAAGCTGAAGACACTAGTAGTACACAGGAGATACCTTCAGAGACTCACAGGGAATGAGACTCAAGATCAGGCAACGAGGTAATGAGCACAGGTGCCTTAAATAGGGAGAGGTGTCTGATCCACCAATGAGATTAAAAGCAAAGGTCATAAGTTCTTGGATGCTGCGCATGCGCAGTGCATCAAGATGGCGGGCGGCCGCGGCTCAGGACAGGCGCCGGCAGGAAGGCTAGGGAACCACGCACCAGCGCAGAGGCACTCACGGTCCGGTGAGTGACAGAAAGTAAGGGGAGCATCATATAATGATCAAGAAGACAAACATAATGAGAGGGGAGGTAAACTGAACTAGAAAGATGGATGAGAATTGTAAAATAGAGCAAAGAGTGAAAAGAAACTGGGTGTTAGAAATCTTAAGGAAGAAAACAGGTGGAGGGAGAGAGAGCGAAAAAGAATCGGAAATAGATAGCAAAACAAGTAGAAAACGAGAGAGGAGGCAGTAGCCATAGGGGGGTGTAAAGAAGGCATGATTACATTATAGATTAAGGTTATCTGTGTTCTCCTATCCCCTGGCAGCAGTACAGAAAGGCAGAGCAAGCTTTGTGCATTCTTGAAAGAACACGGCAAGAAGCCCCGGGGGTAACAAACGAGCAATCACACACACAGGCTATTTTCGCGCGAGAGAGAGACAGGAGAGAGAGAGAGAGAGACTCTTTTACTTACCCGCAGTGGAACGCAAGTACCTGTTGGTGGAACGCATGTGCATTCCACCAACAGGAAGTTTGGCATTTGCGTTCCAAATGCCGAACTTCCTGTCAGTGGAACGCACATGCGTTCCACTGCGGGTAAGTAAAAGCCTGTAGAGAGAGCCAGGTAACATGTGTTTTTTCCCACTTCACAACAGGATCAACAAATATTTTTGCTACTTTATGGTGCTATTGTTTTGCTTTCCTGGCCATACATTAATAACCTAGCTTGTGCCTGATATGCCTTTGCTGTCCTGACCATCTGTTACTGACCTGACCTGGCCTGTTACCGACCACCCCTGTTTGCTTGTTACCCTGGTCAGTCTGTGAAAATTGGTTCAGGGAATGGACCCTGCTGATATTCTCCTGCTTCGGCTATAATGGTCCTGCCTGAGCAAGTGGAGAGGCAGGATACGAAACAAGACTACGTAATTTAGTTTTTACAATGTGCTAGTTCAGTTCCTGCAGCTACTGCCCAGTCGCAATAGTCTCCCAATAGTCTATTCCCATCACGATTCTGTTACTCTGGGGATTTCCTCAAACAATGTGCAATAAAATTTGAGCTGCAGCCTGAAAACTATTCTTTATGAAAAATCTTAAACTTGGGCATTGCCCATTAATGAAAGGAATGATGCCATTCTACTCAATGCTATGGCCTTCATTACAGCATTCAGAAAGTGTTAGATCACCCTGGTCAGGTCTCTTCTGCAACTTTGCAACATTTTGGTCAAGGTAGTTTCTCTGGTGTAACAAAAAGTTCTGGTAGCCATCTTCTGGAAAGGACTTTAAGACAAAATCAAGGAAAGATTGACAGACCACTATGTTCCAACATGTCTTGTGACGCTCATTACTCTCAAACAAAGAAGATAAAATACAGGCAATTGCAACCTGGGCTGGTCCAAATATACAATGGAAACCTGCAGTGTGGCTTCACCCTATTATAGTAAGACTACACCCACAGCCTGTTCAGCATTGGGCTGAAAGTCGCAGGGGTATCAGTTCTACCAGAATAAACCAACCCCTCCGCTAGGACATACCAGCCTGGTGCTGATAGCACTGAGAAGACTTAAGACCCCTAGGCGGTGTTAGGGTAATACATCAAAAATAATATTTTAGTATGTGGTACTTATGGTCCCAGCAAGCTGTGACAGAAATTAACTGTGGATCTGTTTGTGTGTGGAGAGGTCCCCTGCGCTGGTGCCCGTGAAGAGGGCGAAGATTCCGGCTGTCGATGTGCCCCTTGAGGGGCTGGAGACTCCTCAGATGGCGGTGCCCTACAAGCGGGTGAAGAGGGAAGAAGAGAAGTACTCACCCGTCCAGCGCTCCAGCGGCGGTAAGTATGACTTTCTTCCTGCAGGTCTTGTCCGCGGAGGAAGGATGAGCCAATCAGGGCTCATCTTTCCCCGCTGGCCAATCAGCGGCCGGATACGCGAGCCAATCGCGGCTCGCGCCCGGCCATTTAAAAGATTGGCGCCGACACGAGCCAATCAGCGCTCGCGCCGGCTAATGACGTCACGCCGGCGACTATATAAGTCGCCGGGTGGCGCCATTTTGGCAGAAGAGAGTCGGCGGTGGAGGGAGAAAGACGTCGTGGGACGTCCGGAGTTGGAGAAGAAAAGAAGCCGGCGGAGCGGAGATCGTCGGCGGGGAGCCCTTGTAAGGGCTGAGAGCGCCCCCGCCTCAGCAGCAGCAGCAGACCCAGCGCCGAAGAGGAGAAGAGGCGCCGCCGGCTGGAGGGTCTGGAAGACCCGGAGAAAGAAGACAGAAGATGGCGTGGCAAGTTGAGATTCCTGCGCAGAGCAGGTAAGTACCCTCAACGTTAAATTCGGGCACTAGGCCCGTGGCCACGGTCGGGCACAAGGCCCGTGGGGACAGAAATTAGGGGCACAAGGCCCAGGGAACAGGGCTGTAAGCCCTTGTAAAGTAGTGGGCCAGTAGGCCATAAAGTGTTAAAAGGGTGTAAGGCCCTGTTACAGGAGTTGGGCACTAGGCCCCTATAAGGTATTGGGGCACATATCCCAATTGTTGATAAAGGGGATAAGCCCCTGTTAGCTAGTCAGGGGGCACAGAACCCCAGGTGTAAATGGGCACAAGGCCCTTAGGAAGGTAGTGGCTTAGAGGCCATAGGAAAGGCCAAAGGGCCTAGTCAGGGGGCTGATAGCCCATAGGCTGTGGCAGGGCACAAGGCCCTAGTAGAGAGCTAGGGAGGCCACAAGGCCTGAGTAGGCAGGGGCTAGTACCCCTAGTTAGTGGGCTCAGAGCCCTGAGTTAGAGAGGGAGCTGAGGCCCATAATCAGAGCACAAGGCTCTGTAGGCCGCTGTGCATAAGGCACATGGTGTGAAGGGCAGACGGCCCTGGTGGTGTGGTAGAGGCGTGAGAGCCTCGTGAGTATAGGCGCGGTCCTGTGTGAGGTGAGCACACGGAGTTAGGAGGTACAGTAGAGCGGAGGCTCCTGTGGTGCTGTAGCAACCGGCTGGTTGGCTAGCAGCGGTGTGCTCGGGTGAGTAGCATGTAAAGTACTGTATACTGCATTTATTTGGTCTGTGCGGCGAGTATTGTTTGTATTACGGTATTTTTGGGGTGTGCTACATAACTGTGTCCAGGGGCAAGACATCAGGCCCCCATTAAAGGTAGGCTCTTGTTCCTGTGTTTTTCTGTGCTAACCCGTGCTGTAGGGGACAAGTGTAGTTACCAGCGTACACATAGTCAGGGAAGAACACACGTAGTTTTCCCGTCCCTTAGGTCCCTGGGGTCGCACTGGTGTCCAGAGGGGGTGACTGAGTGAGTCAGTGGCAGTACAGCACAGCTCAACGCAGTTCCAGGGGGCGTCCCGTGGTTCAGGTTGAGAGTCCTAGTCCTCAGTTCCGTGCAGGTTACCTGGCGGTTCCGGAGTGGGACACGTGTTCGATACCTGGGTACGGGCAGTCGGGCGGTTCAGTTTCGATCGGCTGTTCCGGGCGGCAGTCTGTACGCAGGTTAGCGTGCTGTTCCAGTGAGCTTCAGTCGGGCCTCGTGCAGCCGGTCCTTAGGATCCCTGGGTGATATATCTCTTCTCCCTTTTGCCTCCAAAATTCTCGAGAGGCTCGTCTTCAGCCGTCTCCACCTCCTATCTTTCTGAATACTCCCTCCTTGATCCTCTCCAGTCTGGTTTCCGCCCCCTCCACTCCACTGAAATTGCCCTGGCTAAAGTCACCAATGACCTCCTCTCTGCTAAAGCCAGGGGCCACTTCTCCCTTCTCATCCTCCTTGACCTCTCTGCAGCCTTTGACACCGTTGACCACCCCCTCCTCCTTCACACCCTCCAGACTTTTAGCCTCTCCGGCCCAGTCCTGTCCTGGTTCACCTCTTACCTTACTCACCGTTCCTTCTCTGTCACCACCTCTGGGTCTCTCTCCCCCCCATCCACCCTTCCAGTCGGGGTCCCTCAGGGCTCTGTTCTGGGACCCTTACTCTTCTCTCTATACACCTCCTCCCTGGGTGAACTCATCAGCTCCTTCGGCTTCAGCTACCACCTTTACGCTGACGACACTCAACTATACCTCTCCTCTCCTGATCTCTCTCCCTCCCTCCTCTCTAGGGTGTCCGCCTGCCTCTCTGCCATCTCCTCCTGGATGTCCTCTCGATTCCTCAAACTTAACCTTGCCAAAACTGAGCTCATAGTTTTTTCTCCCTCTCATACCCCATCCCCTTCTGACCTCTCCATCACTGTCGACAACACCTCTATCTCCCCTGTCCCCCAACTTCGCTGCCTTGGTGTCATCCTCGACTCCTCTCTCTCCTTTGGCCCCCACATCCTCTCTATTGCTAAATCCTGCCGCTTCCAGCTGCGCAACATCGCTCGCATCCGGCCCTTCCTCTCCCAAGATGCCACCAAATGCCTTATCCACTCTCTGATCATCTCCCGCCTGGACTACTGCAACCTCCTCCTCACTGGCCTCCCCCACTCTCATCTCGATCCCCTTCGTTCCGTCCTTAACGCTGCAGCTAGGCTTATTTTCCTCTCTCGCCGCTCCTCTTTTGTCTCCCCCCTCTACCTAGCCCTTCACTGGCTCCCATTCCCCTTCAGAATCCTCTTTAAGCTCCTCACACTCACCTACAAGGCCCTCGCCAACTCCACTGCGCCCTACATCTCCACCCTCCTCTCTATTCATGCTCCATCCCGCCCTCTCCGTTCTGCCTCTGACCGTCGCCTCTCTTCCCCCCTTATAACCTCCTCCCACGCGCGTATCCAAGACTTCGCCCGCGCTGCCCCCCTCCACTGGAACAAGCTCCCTCCCTCCATCAGAACTTCCCCTAATCTGTCCAGTTTCAAACGGGCCCTAAAAACCCACCTTTTTCTTAAAGCCTTTCTGTCTCCCACTTAACTTCCTACCTTATCTTCTGCCTCCGTCCCCCTACTCTCCCTCTCTCCCCTGCGTCTCTCTCTCTGTCCACCCCTTTCCTTAGATTGTACGCTCCTCTGAGCAGGGCCATCTCTCCTCCTGTTTCCACCACTTCTAACTCTGCTCTCCAGCTACTTAGCCTTCCTCCTCGAGGGTCCTCCACCCCACGTCCACTCTCGCTCCCTCCTCCCCCCTGGGGGTCTCCCTGTCTTCCGCGCCCTCCTTCTTGGGCCCCGACGTTTGCGGATCCTCCCTCCCCCTTCCCCGCCCTCTCTAGCTGTGCATTGAGCTTACTGAGTTGCTGTGTTTACTGTACTGTGCTGTCTCCCATTGTATTGTAATTTTGTTTGTCTCTGTACGGCGCTGCGGATGCCTTGTGGCGCCTTATAAATAAATATTAGTAATAATAATAATAAAATCCCATAGCAAGAAGGCAGCTTCTTGGTACGACCTGGGTGAGGGGGTTAGGAACCGCCCTCCGGTTTAGTCCGTGAACACCGGCTGGTGTTCCCAGTAGTGGTAAGTGAGCAGTTTCGTTAGTGCACCACACCTAGGTAGACATAGTTGTTTGACGTAGTTGCGTTGCCGACCATTAGAACGTTGGTCGGGTCGCTGTTGCAGTCAGTTTAGTTTGTGGGTGCCATCTTAGTCTCACTGAGAGTGCAGAGAGAGGCTGTGTGTTCTTGTCATCCGCAGGTGTCGGGAAGGTGCAGGAGAACAGGATCGTAAGTGGGAGTGTCCCGGTGAGTATCACGCTCCATTCCCCTTTCGGTTCGGCCCTCACCGGTAGGTGTGCCAGGTACTTGAGGCGAGACCAGTCCTGGTCTCAAGTGCCTGTAGTCCCCCGTGCCTTGGCAAGAGCAAAATGAGGAGGCGGCAAGTGAGCTTGGACTGACCGTGTCCTCGTTCTTTGCCGTATTCTCGGACAGCCCTTACCTGGTAGGCACGGCTGTAATCTCTGTCTCTTTCTTAGAGGGACTTGGTTGGAGGTGACAAGGGTTGCGGCTGCGGATCTGCTGGGAACGGATCGCAGCTGGGATATCTGAGGCGGACTGGAGATGACCATCGTTTATAAGGTAAGTTCTTTTGTGTAGCGTCTGTCCTGTTTCCCCGCAGGGGGCGCTACATGTGCATGAACATTATTCTGTTTTTTCTTTTTGTGCTACATTTTTTATGTTTCCTTCAGTCTGGAAAAGAGCTAAAATTGTAGCGCTTAAAAAGCACACTTGAATGATTGTTCATGATATTTCTGTCTCTGTTGGAGTCAGTAAATTTTGTGTCTGAAGGCTTACAACTAACTGTGAAACCTTAAAAGTGTTATTTGCCCAGATAAAACAAGCAAGGGCTTACAAAGAGACTTAGCAACTGGTTGGTTACGGATTGATTCTTCTACAGAATGCAGACTTCTAGAAGTGGGAAAAACTGCAAGAAGACTGATAAAAAAGTACTCCTTACAACTATAATGAAGAATATTTGCTTGCAATGGGCTATAAAATACAAGAATTGGACCACTGAGGATTGGAAAATGGTTTTCTGATTAAGGCCATTTCTTTGTCCAATGGTACAGAAAAGTAGCTGTATAGAGGAGCCAAGCTGAGCCTCTACAAACAGGACATCTTCAGCAGACCATAAATGATCTCCAAAATAGATGGTTTGGATATGTTTTACCTCTACATTGCATGGAAGCCTCATTCACATTAAAAGAATAATTCAGAAAAATACACTGATATTCTGATGTGCAGAGTTATTTCAGCTATAGAGAAGAATTTCCAAAATTACCATTCTTCAATAATATTTGTTTTTTGTCTTAACCTCAGCTCTCAGCCCTCAGAGACGACACAAGTCAAAACAATACAAGTAGGAGATAGGTGGAGAGTCCCTGCTGAATACCAGATGTAGCGTCTGTTTAATGATGATCCCCGGCAGATGTATTAAGATGCCAGACTTTGGGGATTTCTACACGATCAGCACCACGTCTCCCTTCCTATGTATATGGCATTAACCTGAATGAGAAAGCTGGTGGTTTTACCTAGGGATCTGCAGACATCCAAAGCCAAATAAGGTCCTTAATGTCTATGGAGGTGATCTCACGGTAGTGATGAATTGCAAGCAATAAACAAAAATTGGTTAGGTATTGGTCTGTGTCTAGACACAAGGTGATCCTCTGTATTGGCCTGAGGTTTGTGGTTGGGCTCCAGTATATGTATATTGAGATTAAAATGTAATCTCTAGTACAAGGCAAGCTGTGATGAAATGAGTCCCGGCCATTAGATCAGGCAGCAGGTAAGCAGCCGATTTTCTTTAATTCAGGTCACAGATGGGTTAAATTAGTCCTGACTCTAAAAAAGAGAAAGATATGTATATATGTGTATATATATATATATATATATATATATATATATATATATATATATATATATATAAACTGAACCAGATTTGTAACACAAGCTCTACCCTACCCATAACACAATTTGATATTCTACACCTGGAGAATATACTACAAGTAAACAATAAGAACATATATTACAATTATTTGACTTTTAAGCAGTGAAAACTGCTATACAAGAATATAATTCCCAAATTTCTGTTAAAACTGACCACAGATTTTACATTTACACTCCCTAAAATTACATAAACTTGGAAAATTCAACTCAATAAAAATTTCCCTCTACTATGATATATGATATCTCTACAATTATCTAGTGACCATTGTATATATAACATCATTTAATTTAATACTTAACCTGTGTAGATCATAACAACCTGCAGTATATCACACAAATTTTCTACTTTTATTACAATTCTTCCTCAACAAATATGACAGCCTAGCCTCTATTTCGGGGACCGTGATTTAGGGCAACCTATATTATGCACAATAGATAATACATTTATAGAGTAATACTACACAAATAACAAATTCATTTAACCTGATTGTGACGGGATCACTTATAAATAACTTATGGTATAAACTTATTTAAAGGAAATAGCGCAGGGTGCTAATTTATAAAATTGCAAATGTACTTATTTTTGATATTGTGGGTATGTTGGTAAAAGAGATATCTTTATTTCTGAGACCAGGGGAAGAAATTAGTTTGTTTTATCTTTGCTAGAGGAAATGCATGATTTCTGAGGTATATATCTGATACAATAAGCCTTTGTGGAGGCAGTCTTTTGTGTATTGTGATGTGGGGAATGACTTATTTGGGGTTTTCTACCTTTCTTTGGGAATGTGTTTTCTGCGACTGTCTAAATAAAGGACCTATGTTAATCTCATGTTAATTAGACCTTTTCATGTGTGAGGGTCTAGCACCTGATGACACAGGAAGGTTTAATTAAACTGCTATTAGATTTTCTGTGTCCAAAATGAGATGCAGGAATCACAGCAAGTTATAGGATATCACAGATAAGTGTAAATATTGTTAGCTGTGCATTACATGTAAATCCATGTTTTGTTAAACAAATTGCATCCTGATTCTAAAAATAGCTCAGACCTCAGGGGGCTGGCTTACCCTGTGAAACCGTGTCCAAATATGTATAAAAAGCACTGACTTGTATTGAAAATTGATCTTCTGTTCCATCTGACCTGATCACTGATACCTTCGATCAGTGTGACTTCAAATAAACATCACTTGCTTCAAAGACCTGCTTGAAAACGTCTTCCATGCTGAAAATCCTGTGACCTACAGATTAGACCCAAAATCTAATCCATTCCCGGCTGTTTCTGAGGTTTGGACCCAGCATCCAGTACCACCACTCTGACTGCTACCCAGCAGCTCTGGCCAGTGCGATAGGCCAGGGGGGATCCATCTACAGCAACCCTGATCCATAGGAAGAGGTCATGAGTACCAGCCCAGGTACACCAGTAATGGGGTACACTAGCAGCGTCAGTTATCCAGAAGAAACCCGGTAAAGGAGGCCAGTGGTGGCAGCATTTGTAAGCACCTCCTACTGCGGTGAGAGTTTATTTGGGATAACAAAAGAGAACGGTGGCAAAGTAAGCCCAGCCAGTTCCCAGTAGCAACAGACAGGGTGGCATAGGCGGTCCATCCTGTCACACTGAACTATATTAACCATTTATGGGAAAAGACGATAAAAAACCCAACAAAAGAAAATTCCTAAAACCCTATGACCACTCCTTTCAGACTGATGTTAATTCTTATCTCACACAGTCAGAACCACACTGGGATCCTGCTGTTCAGCCAACAACTTCTTCCTCTCCAAGAGGGTCACCCCCACTTGCTAGGGAAGAACCTTCTACTGTTCCTTATGTCAACTCCAACATACAAGAAATCATGAAATACTTGAAAACCCTACCAACTAAACAGGATATTAAAGACACTGTACGCTAAGAGCTAGCAGTGATCAAATCTGACATTTTTCAACTTACAATTCATATTATCACACTAGAGGAAGAGAATGAAGTCTCAGATGATCTAATTTATAATCTCAGGTATATCATCTCTTTCCAGGCCTCTGAATTACGCTCTTTAAACGACAGAATGGATGACTTAGATAACAGAGGCCGTCGCAATAACATACATATCAGAGGTCTACTTGAGGAAATTCCCCAAACATGTTTATTCAATGCCTTAACCAAGAATTTCAACGAAATACTAGGTCAAAGCCCTGACTTTCAAATCACCAATTATTTTTAGATCAATTCTGCAACTCACTGAATCTACCCACGATTACACTACCTGGTTGGACAGACTCACTATCCAAATTAGAATCCGTACAAATTCCATCTAAAGAAACACAATGGCAGAAAATTCAAATGCACCGACAAAGACGAAAGTTGAGAAAAGAGAAAAGTCCATGCATGTCCTCCTGATGACCCATGACTATTTCTTAAGTCAGAAAATCTAATTTTTTACCATTAGGGGTGAGATCTACCCATCTAAATTAATTTATATTTTCATCATTGATTTATATTTTTCACAATGTAATAATAATTTCATTACTTATATTGTTTAAATAATTTGGGACACTCACCCCTGTTATTTATTTATAAGAAAAAATATATATATTTATCTATATAGTCTAACATACCAATTAAGGTTTATTTAATGTTTAATTCTCTTAATATACCTAAAAATGTTGCTCTGTTATTGATTTATTTTTCACTGTTAATCAGTTAACAGTTTACACTACTTACAGTTTTTTTTTGGTTTTTTTTTATCACTGTCCCCCAATGACCTCAACCGTGTGTACATACAGATTCCTTAAAAAAAAAATTCTAGATACAGTTTATTATCCTTAACTTCTCTTTTTACCCTCTTATGCATTCCTTTCTGTTTGCTCTCTTTCCATTATCCTCACCCACCTAAAAAAGGACCACCCACACTTCCCACACTCTGGATAACATTATATAAATGGAAAATAACACCTTTCCTTGATACAAAATGACTTCCACTTTAAATAAAATAAAAATATGTTCTATAAACGCTAATAGATTAAACACGCCTGAGAAACGCTCATAAGATCATGTATCTAATTAAGCACATCCCATTTAATCAATCTTTATATTCACTGTTGTTATAAGTTATAAGTCAAGCTGCTCTGTTCTATTCGAAATCCCTCTGTTGTTGAAGAGAATTACCAATATGATGTAGCTTGTAGAAAGCAACGTAAAACTTCATTCCCACCCACTATTTCCAAAGAAGTCCACAATACAATCTTGTTGGGGTACATTATCTGCAACCTGTTGCTGTGCTAAATCCATAAAGCTGGGTGTCTATACTTGAGACCACTATACTGCTAGGTAAGAGAGCTTCATAGTGGCAAAAATAAAATGCATCACATTTAAGAAGTGTTTATTGTCAACATGTCTGACATTAATTTGTGCACTTATATTCATGCGATACCCCTGACATTTTACTTAGATCATTGCTTTGCAATATTTATGACAAGCACATTGTAATATTAAGATGTTCTCTGTGTATTTGAATGAAAAAAATGAATTCTGTGTTTTTTGTTTTTATTTTTCTTAATTATTTTTTATCAATTAGCTTTAGAAGTAATACATTTTTAAATTTAAAGTAACTTGCATTTATGAATAGTTTTCACTGGATATGTTACTTTGTTAGATACACAAACTGTGATTTGCTTTCCCCTTGAAAAATCTCATAGAAAGTAAAAAAAAGTCAAATATTTTTCAAAAGGTCACTTGTCCTGAAACATTTAATTTTAATGTTTCATAATGTAGTTTGGAATTAAAAAAAACCAACACTTCTTAACTAGGAGGCCTTGTTTTCCAGCTGTTGCTGTTTGGCCAATCAGAATGAAGTTATAAAAAATAGTGTCTGAGAGATGTCAGATGGAGCATAAGAGCCTTGCTTGTTACTTTCATTAGTACAAGTGATAGCTACCCCTGGATTCCAAATTTCATTAATATTGTACTGTGAAATCTTTTCAGGCTTAAGCATGGGCTGATTGTCACTAAAGAGCTTTTGGCTGGAACAAAGACATAAGTCATATAGCAAAGGTTTTGACATGTGATCTTACAGAGTTGATGTCGCTAACAGCTGACCTATCATAAGACCAATGGAAAGATGCCAGAGGGAGTCTTATTTGAGAGTTTCTAGTGTGCAGCTCCCTGCTATTTTCTGCTTGGAAACAGACTCACTCACATAATGGAGTGATTTTGTAATCTCTTATAATACCATAAGCTTCTGATCTGCAGACTTTGACCCCTCACAGGTATAATAACCCCTTTTATTTGGTGGTATATGGTTTCTAGCTACATACGGGAAAAGGGTTTTCCATTTTTTCTTTTTACTTCTAAGCCAAGTGTTACATTATTTAGCAAAATCCCATTAGCTGGATGATTTAGTACAGCCAATTAACTCATTAACTGTTGAATTGTATATTTATAAAAAATAAATAATGTCAATGCTGTTTGGGCAAGTCAGATTTTTTTTGTGTGTTAAAGTACAGTATAGCTATGCATCTATAGTTACTTAGTACAGTTATGCTGAATATTAGTTCAGCTACCCTGGTTCGGGGTGTTAAACTCTTTGCTGAGCTTATAGAACTGTCCGCTAATAAACCACTTTGCAACTTTTAAAGGGTACACATTGTAGCAAAATGACACTTTGTCCTGACTGCGGGATGTTGAAGAATCAGTTTAGAGGAAGCAATCATGTTAGGAGTTTGTATGTTCTCCCCGTGTTTGCGTGGGTTTTTTCCGGGTCCTCCGGTTTCCTCCCACACTCCAAAAACATACTGGTAGGTTAATTGGCTGCTAACAAATTGACCCTAGTCTGTGTGTATGTCTGGCTGTCTGTCTGTCTGTGTGTTAGGGAATTTAGACTGTAAGCCCCAATGGGGCAGGGACTGATATGAGTTCTCTGTACAGCGCTGCGGAATTAGTGGCGCTATATAAATAAATAGTAATAATAATAATAAATCATGTACACATAACACAACCCGGTGGTAATCAGCAGTATAGCAGACTCTCCAATCTGGCCTATTCCAATTGTATAAATTGCTCTGTTCCCGAACTTCCCACTTAAGTTCCTATTGCAGTGACCTGGAGTGGGTTCATTCATTGATAAGAAGGGTGTTTTTTAACAATCAATGAATGAACCCAGATGGAGAGTATTTTATAGTGTGAGGGTTGTTCCACATGATTTGTTATAATAAAGCTGCCTTACCTTCAGAGCCGTAACTTTTTAGCGCCTGGAGTGAGAAGGAAAACTGGCCCTTGCCCTCAATTTTAACCAAATTAACCTAAAATATTCATAAACTGCGCCCCCCTTCAGCATTGCGCCCTGGGCGGTCGCCCCTCTCGCACAGCCCCAGTTACAGCTCTGATTACGGCCTAGTAAAAGTGCTCCTTGCAGTCGTTTTTCCCAGGGATCCTTTTTTCCTTTTACAGCCCTGGCCAAAATCCAGGGTGCCCCTGCACTACCACCACTTATTAGGTGGTAATGCAGCTTTAATGTTTCCCAAGTCAGTGGACATCCTCTTTCCTAGGGTACCTGGTGGCAAGTAGAATGCCCTCTTTAACACTGTTTTAGATGTTCCCACTCTCAAGTAAAACTAAACTATAGTACACATTAAGCTTTTATTTGTGAATGTTTAATTTATATTGCTTACTAGTGTGCCTCTGAATTAAACACACTTGCATAGGGTCCAATAAACTGTACTTATTGATTATCTTTTAGCTTATGCCCAGCTGGCATATGGTTAATTAGCCCTATTGTTACCCAGGATGAATGGAAAACAGCCCCTATAGTAAGAATAACTCACAAATGCTTTAAGTAGTAAGCCCTCATCTCCTTACCTAATATCCCTTTCACAATGCCAGGTCAACCTCTAATTATGCTTTGCAGGTGTCCTTTAAGTCCTTGGACTTCCAGTATCTTACTTGCAGTGCCCCTCAATAAACCCATACATTGCAATCGACATTTTGCCTTACTACATTATTTTCATGTTTTAATTTTACTTTGGAGAACAACCATTCTCTTATATTTTAGAATTATTTACAGTTTATGCTTTCCCTCTGAATTTTGCACCCCCAAAAGCCTTGTGCCCTAGACTGCAGCCTAGTCAGCCTATTGGATAATTAGGCCCTGAATATAGAGTCAGTTTGCTTTCCTATTTATTTATTTTTTTAAATGTTTTATTTTTGCAAGGTCACGAGAGATAATTTACAACTGACAGTGTGAGTACACAAATTGTAATTAACAAGATAAACAAAAAGAGTCTATGACCAGCATAGAGAAAGAACTCAACACTTCACCCATATAGTTATAGATATACAGAAAGAATGAGCAGTAGTTTTCCATACAGAGGGGAGAGAAGAAGAAGGAAGAAGAGAAAGGATAAAATAAAAAGGGAGGGGAGAGAAAAAATAGTGGTAGAGGGGAGGAGTGGCTAGAACCAATGTGAGGGGCGAAAAGAACTAGGAAAGGGAGAAAGATAGTAGTACTTAGTTATGTGAACAGTGAGCGAGCCTGGAAAAAAAAAGCCACGGATCCCAAACCTTGGTGAAGGCTCTCGAGGAGTTGCAGATGATACTGGTCATATACTCCATTTGCTGGGTCTGCCAAACTCTATTATTATTATTATTATTATTATTAATTTTTATTTATAGGGCGCCACAAGGTGTCCGTGGCGCCGTACAGGGACAAAAATGAATTACAATACAAGGTGAGACAGCACAGTACAGTAAACATAAAGCACAGTAACTCAGTAAGCTCAATGCACAGCTAGTGAGGGCGGGGGGAGCATCAACAAGTGACGGGGCCCAAAAGGAGGGCGCGGAAGACAGGGAGACCGCCAGAGGGGGGAGGAGGGCCGTCGAGGAGGAGGGCAAAGTAGCTGGAGAGCAGAGTTAGAAGTGGTGGAAACAGGAGGAGAGATGGCCCTGCTCAGAGGAGCGTACAATCTAAGGGGAGGGGTGGACAGACGGAGAAACGCAGGGGAGAGAGGGAGAGTAGAGGGACGGAGGCAGGGAAGGGGAAAGAAGGGGGAGAGGCAGAGGATAAGGTAGGTAGTTAAGTGGGAGACTGGAAGGCTTTAAGAAAAAGGTGGGTTTTTAAAGCCCGTTTGGAACTGGACAGGTTAGGGGAAGTCCTGATGGAGGGAGGGAGCTTGTTCCAGTGGAGGGGGGCAGCGCGGGCAAAGTCTTGGATACGCGTGTGGGAGTATTAACTATGGTCTGCAAGGAGGGGGAAAATTGCTGCCGCCAGTCTGCTACTATTTGGCAATTAGCCTCAGAGAGAATGTACCCAAGTAGTTTATTCTGACGTTGGGTTGCCGAGGGACTCCCAGAGGAAAAAGAAAGAATATGGGCTCCAGGGGAATATCCACCTAAAGAATTGATTGGATCATATGTTTGATCTCAGTCCAGAAATTTGTCAGCTTTGGGCACGTCCACCAAATATGAAGGAATGTGCCTTTGTGGGAATACCCTCGCCAGCACTGATCAGAGGAGTCAGGGAGGATACTACGGAGTCACGAAGGCACATAGTACCATCGGTATAGCACCTTATAGATATTCTCCTTAATTCTAACACAGATAGAACTGGAGGCAGCATTCTTATGGATCTCAGACTATTCCTCAACTAATAACACCTCACCGGGGTCCTGTTCCCAGGCTAGTTCATGGGGGTCCCAAAGGCCCAAAGTAGAGGAAGCAAGCTCATAGTACAGTGTCGAGATGAGACCTTTTGTTGAAGATTGACAAAAACAGAGGAATCTGAAGTTACGAAAGAGGATGGGAGGAGAGGCAGTCTTTGACTGCCTTATGGAAATGGCGTAGTTGTAGGAACTGGTAGAAGTGTTTTGAGGGAATATGAAAGCCAGATTGGATGTCAGAAAATTGAGAAAAAATTGTGGAAGACGTTAGGTGATTAAGATATCTTACTTCCCGTGAGTGCCATGGCTGAAAGAGTTAGGGAGAAGTCCCGGAGAGAAATCTGGGGAATTAAATAACGGTATCACAGGAGAGGGATGAGGTGAGAGGCCGTTTTTTTGAGAGGAGGAGTCCCAAACGGATAGGGAATGTGAGATGACTGGATGGAGTAAAAAACATTTAGGGAGACAAGACCTTGGGAGCCATAGGAAAGAAGAGACTGAGAGCAGTCCCTGGCTCTCAGCCTCAAGTTTAAACCATACTCTGGAATCTGTGGAGTCACACCATAGAACACATTGAGCGAGTTAAGCAGAAAGGTATTGTCAGGCGCCGTCCCCGCTGATCCCCTGTCAGTCGGGGACGGACGCCTTCCTTCCTTCCGGCCGCATCGCTCTGTTGCTAGGTAACAGCCGCGCTGTGGCTTCCATCTGAGAGGTCTATCGGGTGCATGCCCCCTGCCTCGTCCCGTTGCGGGACGCTACTTTCCCCGCGGAATCCCCGCCTCCTGGCTCCTCCAATCATCATTGTACCTGCCCTATTTAAACCTGGCTCTGGCGCCATTAGGGTGCCAGAGTAAAAGGTTCATTCCTAGTGTCCTGGTTCTCCTGCTTCCTTGTTCCCTATTGTGCTTCCATTATTCTGCTCTCTGTTGTGACCCGGCTTGGCGACCATCCTTATCAGTGTGACCCATATTGTACTGCGACCTCGGCTTGTTGACTACCCTCTCGGATTCTCCCTGGTACCGTATATTCCTGATTGGCTCGACCCGGACCGTCTGACCCTTCTACACTACACCGGCAACTGGCTAGTAGGACCGCGACCTGCGTACCCTGTGCAGTGAAGTCCAAAACTCCTTGCCGGGGTCCCTGGTGAAAACCAGGGGTACGTTAGACTCCGCACCTGCTAGTTCAGTAGCGCTAATTCCGGTTAGTGTTCAGTTCCGTTATACTCCTCAGAAGGCCTGCGGCCTGACAGGTAGTATCGGTGGAAATCAGGAATCCCCAAGTCCCCTCCCCACGGGGATCTCTGGAAAACCTTAGTAACGTGAAATTGGAGGAATTTAAAAACGTAGGGTGGGATACGAATGGGAAAAGTCTGGAAATAATAAAGCAATCTGGGGAGGATATTCATTTTAACGGCATTAATGCGTCCAATTCAAGATATGTAAAGGTGTGACCAAACAGTGAGATCTAGCTTGATTTGATCAAGAAGACGGGGACAGTTTACTTTCCTATTTACTATGCAAACAGTACCTAGACATGGCAAGTATTAGCAAGCTTATCATCTATTCAAACAAGTGTTTCCATTACTCAAGCTGTAGACAACGTACTAAAAAATTACTGAACTGTCCAACAACATTTTAATGTGCATGGCCAGCATTAGAAACACTTGTAGTGTAAAATAAAGGTTGTATCGAAGTCGTATAATTGGATGAACGAAAGTATATTGGTTTAATATTGGTTTGGTGTGCGATTGCGAAGCGTACGCCACGTAACACGTTGCGTGATGCGATCGCACGGTAAAATACGCACGCACACACTCGCATTACAACATTTAGTTATCTATATAATTCGTATTCATATTTGTACCGTTACACTGTAATTTATGAGCAGATAATATTTGATTTATTAGTAGTATATATATATATATATATATAATATGATTATACGTACGCTTCAGTGATATATGTGATTCAGGTTGTGGGAAAGGTGGCATGTCTGGTATCATACTGAAACCCTATTCATCAGCAGCTGTCCGGTGCAGTCGGCGAAGAGATCGCACATTGCATACTTTAGTTATTGATATTAGGGAATAATCCTTTGAATGATGCTGGCTATGAAAGGAGCAGACCCCCTGGAGAGACGACCCCCACCTTTGGATTCCTTAGATTGAATCAACCTATGATCTGTTTACCCTGGACCCACCCAATGTCTGGACCTATAGAAACAATCTACGTCATCTCTATTGTTCAAGTGTAACACTGTACTGTATATAATCATCGCTTCTCACCCCCTGGTTCTCAGTCAACTCTGACACAGTATTCTAACAGATATACTGTCCACCGGGTCCCATGGGTGCGCAGCGAGCGCATGCGATAGCATTGGTATGTACTTATCTTTTGGTATTGGCTGTACTGTACTGTATCATAATATAATAATGTATTGAATTGTTGACTATTTACATCTGCTAAAATAAATCACTTTGTGCGTTAGAAACACAATACAATCGCTTGGGCAATGCCTATTTGAAAACGATAAAATTACTTTAATAATTTGGGGGCTCGTGAGTTTAGGAGTTACGTTATCGGCAGGTATGCAACGCTCACGGTATTCGGTTCCTCAACAAAGGGTGGATTGACGGACGTGTCACATAACAGGAAAGAACGCAATGTGTTTAAGACCTGTGGTCCACTGTGTGTTGCGAAACCGAATGTCCGTTGTTGCATAGACTGAAGGAACGCTAATTAGAATCTAGGGACAAGAAAAAAAAAATGTTTCTTTTATTGTCGTTTTGCGTTTTAAAGGGTATAGCATTGCATAAGGTATGTGTACTTCCTGCATAAAGTATGTATACTTCCGGTATTGTTGCCACGTGTGTAAACAGTCATGATCATAGTCTGTTATCTATGCATAGTGTAATCACTTGGTAAAATCTCTGAAAAGATAGTGCCATTGTTTGGGAAATTTATTTTCTGTACAGAATACAAAGGTTATGTGTGTGTATGTGAATGTTATTTATACATAAAGGCAAAAGTATACTGGTAACTATAGGCAACTATAGGTTTTTGCACGCGCACCCAATACTAATCACGACATTCACTGATAAAGGGTATTGTTTGCTGGAAGGGACAGAGTACTGCGGTGTTATCTGTGGTCCTCATAATGAATCATTGAGCTGTGCAAATCGACCGCATGGCAAGGCCGTGATTGAGTATTGGGAGGGCAGTGTGGAACTATTTAAAATTGATAGCGCTTTGGTTCAGGTGTGTCTGACGGGGCATGGTAAAAAAGGTGACCTGACAACAAAGGTTCTGTTTTAGGGCTGAGCAGGATATAAAGAAACCTTTGTGTAAGTGGTGTTCTGTTCTAATAAGAGCAGGTGATAAAGAGACACCACAGAGTATGCATCGCATACTCAAAGCGAAAATAACAGGTTTTCGCGGCATTCCCAAATATTAATCGCTAAGCTTACTGATAGTTAGTATCCGTAAGCGGAGTGATCGGACCGCATGGTTGATTTAGTGCAGCCGTGATTGCGACTTGGGAGATGTGGGAGGAAATACGCTGCAATCACTGATATTCTTGATTGATATCGGTTGCTAACAGTGGTAAAGTACTCAAACTAGGAAGGGCATTGATATCTTTAAGGGGACGTGCCTGTTGAAAATGTCCACGAATAAAAAAAATATCTAGTAGGTTCTGTTTAAAAGGAGAACAGGTAAAAGTCTTTTTGTGTAGCGTTGAGAAATAGGTTGTTTTCACAATGGATGCGAAGCAAATGCTAGAGATAGTTCATGTTGTGCTGCCTAATGAATGGCCGGTTTGGTTCGGCAAAGTATGTTATGTATAATAAATACGGTGCGTATGCTACGGCATACTGCGACAAATGGGTCAAGATGACCCGGGAGTGTGTGAAACCTTTCCCAAACATAGATAGTCTTGATTCAGAGGTGTTAAATAATGTTAGAGATAAAGTGCGGGTGATTAAATCAACAAAAACGAGAATTGAACATGATGACTGTTTAAAATTGTGGCAAATGGAAGGTAACACGTGGCAGAGCAGCAAATGCACAGCGGAAGTAAGTGTGGCGAAAAGTGCGCACACAGCGGAAATGAGCGTACCGGAAGTGTGCGTTCCGGAAGTGTGTGTTGCAAAGCGTGGAGAACTGAGCGCAAACACGCCCCCGACAAATTCGGTCGGGGCGGATAGTACAGCCAATACCAAAAATGTAAAAACTGTAACTAGTAACTTGTATGATGTCTTAAGTAATGTTTTAAAGGAAGAAAATGTACCCAGTCATTTCAGCCATTGCCCATGCCAGTAACATACACGGACAAGGAAAGGGAATGGTTCCACCAGCAGGGGCAGTAGCTGAAATTGGTGAGAATAATGTAAAGGTTATCAAAGGGGGAGACATTCATTGTACTGCAACAGCGATTTCAGCAACTAGTTCAGAACATAGTGATTTGGTAGGCTTATATCATGTCCGCACAACAGCAGTTCCCAATGGGAAAGCGGACAGAGATGGTGTAGTTCCCATGAAACAGGTAGCAATGTATTTTCCTTGGACTAAGACGGAACTATTTACAATTATGTCTGATTTCCATGATCCTAGAAAAGATTTGGCCAAGTGTCAGAAATTTATTAGACATTTAGGTAATGCACATGAGCCTACTAATAAAGATTGGCGAGTGTTGTTTAGAGCTTGTCTTCCTCTCGATACTGATATACAAAAGTTCATTAAGGGTTGTAGGTTGGGGAAGGATAAACCATTAACTGAGGATGACAATCAGGATAATATTGGACGTATAATCACAGAGTTGGCCATATATTTTCCAGTGACAATGGAATGGGGCAAAATATACACCATCAAACAAAAAGGTAATGAGAATACAACTGATTATTTTTCAAGGGCTCTAGCGGCCATGATTAAGTACACAGGAAAATTGGAAATAAGGATAATCCACATTACAGGGAGGTAGCTGTTGCAGTACTAATGGACAGCCTCCGGGAGGATCTAAGGACCTGGATACAAACCTCTTTTCCTAATTGGAGAGGTCTCACGGTAAATGATATTAGAGAGCATGCTATAGAACATGATAAAAATATATGTAAAAAGGAAAAAGCACAGAGTGATAGGTTAATGATGTTGAGTATCCAGGCATTAGAAAAACTACATCCACAACCTCAGAATTATAAAAACCACTATAAGGGACGAAAGAAACAGAAATCTTTGAAGTGTTTTAACTGTCTTAAGAAGGGACATTTGAGGAAAGATTGTAAAGAAAATATTAGAGCCAAGGCTAAGAAATTAGGACCAGGCAAGGCAAATAATAATCTGTGGTAAGTATTAATGTGTACTTTTAGAAGAAAGAAACTGAGTTTAAAAGGTCATCTTTATTGATTTTGTTTGTTTGTTCTAGGTTGTCAAATGCTTGTTTTCCTAAATCGCTTGCCGATGGTAAAGAATGAGAATGTTTGGTTTGTTTGTTGTTTAAAGATAACTATCTTGTCTTTTCTTCACAGGTAAAGGTAGACAAAAGAAGTATAGACGTAGTGTTTAAAAGGGGTGAGATAGAGAAATAGAAGAATTACTCTTGAAAGACAAATTAACAATAGACAAATGGAACACTCTTTGTTTTAGGCTGCAGTGTCTCATGATAATTTGTTTGGCTGGGAATCATTATCCAACAATGAAGTATATACATACTTTGCTCCAAAATATCGTTTTATGTATCTCAGATGAGTCATCAACAGTTAATTTTTACATTTCTTTATTATAAGTTAGGAAAGTCTGTTGAAAAGGTATGTAGTCAATGAGATACCGAGTTCTTAATGAACAAATGACGGACGACACTGGATTGCACGGTTAAGACCCCCTAGTCATTCTTGGGAGGGATCATAGTTAAATGAATACAGCCATTTCCCCATAGAGTCAGAGTCCAATCCAGCTGTCATTTTGTTGTAAAAATCTCCCTTTCTGCATGTATGTTTGTATTCAAATCTTTGTATTCCCATCATTCATTGCTTTCTTATTTCTCATTCTTTACACAAGCGCTAGTCTCTCTCTCTCTCTCTCTGCTCTGGTAGAGATAAAATCAGACAGTCTCAACAATAGGGCTAAGACATATTTTTATTGTTTTTACATAAGACAAATTCAGAGGTACACACACTAGATTGACATGAGTTACAGAAACAGTCAGGGGTTTTGTTTTCATGTGTATAGAAACTGATTTTAAGCAGAAAGGTTCTGTTGTGGAAATACGATTCATGTTTTATAGATTGCATATCTGTTTTTGTTTTTCTTTTTTTGTTTTATGATTTGTGCCTCCTGTACAAAAATGTGCCTTTATATGGAGGCACAAAGGGTGGATAGGAGATTGCTGGAGGTTAGGCATACAGATATGCATCTCTGTATAGAACATTGGAGTAGGATTTTTACCACAAGATACGACATAATGTGAAACCCTAGAAAATGTAGAATTTTCATGTTTTATATTTTTTCACTGTTAGACAGACATGTACTGGATACTGTTATATTTGAAGAAAGAGTTATAGAAATAGACCCCCTTGTCCTTCTCACTTAGCCAAGTAGCTGAATGTGAGGTACTGAGAATGACATGTGAGTTGGCAGAGGGAAAATCGATTGATATACATTGGTCTTCAGCATTTTTCTAGTCTAGAGGGCGATGTTGAGGTGACTGAGAAATCGTTTTATAGTAATACCAGCACATGATTAGGACACTACATAGAGGACTTTATACAGTGACACAGTTACCAACTGAAGTAGCTGCTAGTAAAGTCCACACTTACACACACGACCATACATGGCTGTCACACCAGGGCGAACATAGCTGTCAAATAGACAGCAGGGTTTTATGTGACAGCTAACAAATTTATGTTTTGTTTTGTTTTTCGTTGTATTGTTTTAGTTTTAAAATGTGAACACACACACACATGCACACATACACATATTGGTTAATATATGAAGATTTGTGTTACCTGAGGAATAAACTGTCTGGAAGGTGAAGAGATGTGGTGAGGAGTCTGGTGGACTCTGGAAAAAATGGACAAAGTAGACCAATAGAGCCATCCCATATCGCTCCTGCTGATGGGTTTTCCTCCAGGTAAAACAAATACACGTCATCCAATTACCACCATGCAGGATCCTCAAGTATACACTGGTGTACCAATGAAACATGTCTGTGTACAGGTATATTGAAATGTGTCTAATGTATTACTGTGTCATACTCAAAGCTTTTGTTATTCAATGTGATAGTCCTAGAGTTATAATAGATGATAGGGGTATTCATGTTATTAATAACAGATGTATAATGTATGAGTAGTGGTAACAAATCACATACTTTCAATTCGCCATAAACCAGTGTGAACATAAAGTAACGGTACTCGGTAGAACGAATTGAATAGAATAAGAGTTGGAACTTGATTGAAGTGACTGATAGCTTCAGTGACTACTCCTTTCCCGCTACCAAAAGATCACTCCTGGGCAGACTCCTAACCTGTCAGTTTTTGAAATGTTCTTGACCCCTCGTGAGATGAGATTGTAACTGGGAGGCTAGGTTAGACCTTGAGAGAAGGTAAATAGTGAGACAGCAACCAAGAACGTCCAAAACACTGTTTCCTGAAAGGGCACACTAACTGTCAGGATGTTGGATCGGGAGAGTAAGTTGTGGAGCAGAAATTTCTTAGGCTCAGGTCATTTGACAGACAGGTACCAGGTGTAGGCTACCAGCATCACGGCTTCAAGGGTAGCAGAGACACACTGGTGCCCATTCTACCCACTGCAGAGGGGCCAACACTCAGAGAAGGGTCCAAGGGCACTCATGAGTCTGTTCTGGAAGGCCTCGAATGCAGTTAGTAGCACCTGAGCCAAAGGCTAAGACTGTTGTCCAGCATGAAGTTGAAGTTTTTCCTGTTTTGTGTTCTCTCATTTCATTCTCTTCTCAGGACGGTTAATTCTTTTGATTATAAGCAGATGACAGAGACTGGTTCAGGTAATGATAAGGAGGTATTGGGGAGGAAGGAGAAGTTAGTAGCATAATCGGTCCAGCCAATTACTCTATTCAATTCAGGGGTAAAGGAAAATTTGGAAACCTCGGAGCTTGGAGAAAGTGCGAGGGGCTATTGTCTGAGTAGCATTACGTCCGTAAGTACGGTGACCCCATGGTTAGAAAAGAGGTACACCCAGCGATGCCAGTCCAGTAATATTCGGACTTGAGCAGGCATCCTTGAGAATGATTATCATTCTTGGGAGGGTAAGGTTTTAGACTAAACAAACTGCTGGGCGTGCTCACACGTGCCTCAGTGATTATATCAAGTAGGATTAGTTCTCTTTCCACTAAATATTCTTGAGGTGCCCGAACTATAGGTGGGAGGTCACTAGGGGAAAAAGTACGACACCTAGGTCCCTTAGTCTGAAGTCTCCCAATGCTTTGCAAGCCGATCACTGTTAAATCTGAGTATTGGGAGACTGGGAAGAACAAACAGACAATAGCCCGCCCACAAGTGTTGATGAAAAGAACTGATGACATTATTAAAAGTGTGTATATTAATGCAAGCTGAAGGAGATTGCATATGACATTATTGATAGACATAGGATGATGCTATTGATGAACATGAAGTGTTTAAATGTATTCTGAGCTTAAATGACATGCGTCGGACAGAAGAACCTGTTAAACTTGAAGAACTGTAGTAGAGAATTCTGTATAGCTGATACATGTTCTATTGTACCTTGTACCTTTCCAAATAATGTATTAAGTGTTTTATTGCACCCTTGAAGGGCATACAAAAGGTTATCTCCAAGCTCCAGAAGTGTACGGTTTATAGTAAAAGAAGAAGTCGTTTAGAGGATTAAGACTTTCTCTTATGATAACTTGTTTAGATCTACAAACAGCGTGGTCATACACCAAGGGGGACTTGTATTACATAACAATGAAACGTGGTACTGAGATCCTGCATATAACATCTTTAAGGTGATAGTTTATTGTACTATCAAAGGGTGGACTGTCGAAGTCGTATAATTGGATGAACGAAAGTATATTGGTTTAATATTGGTTTGCAGTGCGATTGCGAAGCTTACACCACGTAACACGTGGCGTGATGCAATCGCACGGTAAAATACACACGCACACACTCGCATTACAACATTTAGTTATCTATGTAATTCGTATTCATATTGGTACCGTTACACTGTAATTTATGAGCAGATAATATTTGATTTATTAGTAGTATATATATATATATATATATATATATATATATATATATATATATATATATATATAATGATTATACGCACGCTTCAGTGATTATATATGGTTCAGGTTGTGGGAAAGGTGGCATGTCTGGTATCATACTAAAACCCTATTCATCAGCAGCTGTCCGGTGCAGTCGGCGAAGAGATCGCACATTGCATACTTTAGTTATTGATATTAGGGAATAATCCTTTGTATGATGCTGGCTATGAAAGGAGCAGACCCCCCTGGAGAGACGACCCCCACCTTTGGATTCCTTAGATTGAATCAACCTATGATCTGTTTACCCTGGACCCACCCAATGTCTGGACCTATAGAAACAATCTACGTCATCTCTATTGTTCAAGTGTAACACTGTACTGTATATAATCATCGCTGCACACCCCCTGGTTCTCAGTCAACTCTGACACAGTATTCTAACAGATATACTGTCCACCGGGTCCCGTGGGTGCGCAGCGAGCGCATGCGATAGCATTGGTATGTACTTATCTTTTGGTATTAGCTGTACTGTACTGTATCATAATATAATAATGTATTGAATTGTTGACTATTTACATCTGCTAAAATAAATCACTTTGTGCGTTAGAAACAAAATACAATCGCTTGGGCAATACTTATTTGAAAACGATAAAATTACTTTAATAGTTGTCAGAAATATAGTTATTTATTCCTTCAAATAGATGCACAATATTTAGTGTAGTGTTTCTTTATATCAATTTAATGAAAGGTAATTAACACCAATGTGTGTCAAACAGTTGACATAATTTATGTAAACTGTCATTTAGCCAGTGGTATTTTAACTACCCTTTCTACTTACCTAATAAATAATTTGTATTAGTCTATATATATATATATATATATATATATATATATATATATATATATATATATATACACACACAGAAGTTAACCCGTGCATGATACTCACGCATTCTAGTCAAATCAAGCTACTTAAGGTGTTAAAAAGGTTCTTGTCGTGCATTTGGGCCTAGCTCAGACCTCCTCAGGGGAAGAGCGTTACTTCCCGATGCAAGCGCCCTTCTTTAACGTGGTTTTGTCCACATGTCACCACCTCATCATTTTTCTCCATCACCTCATCCTTCATCTTTATCGCCACATCCTTCCTCAAGCTACTTAAGGTGTTAAAAACTCCCCACTGTCACCCCCGGCAACCACCAACCACTCCCAACTGTCACTTCTCCTTCAAGAAATATATAGGTCAGTGTATAACTCTGCCCAGCAGGTGGCGCTGCAGCTTGGTTTTTTTTTTTCACACATGCCACTAGGCATTTATATATATATATATATATATATATATATATATATATATATATATATCACTGTCTATATTGCTTAGATCAGATAAAGCAGATCAAATCCTTGAGTTTTGTCCTTTGGAACAAAAAGTTAATCATCAACTATACATTCTACAAGTTAACTCGTGCATGATACTCATGCATTCTAGTCAAATCAAGCTACTTAAGGTGTTAAAAAGGTTCTTGTCATGCATTTGGGCCATAGCCCAGGCCTCCTCAGGGGAAGAGCGTTACTTCCCAACGTAAGCGCCCTTTTTTAACGTGGTTTTGTCCACATGTCACCACCTCATCATTCTTCTCCATCACCTCATCCTTCATTTTTATCGCCACATCTATCCAGATGTCTATCCAGACACAGGGATCTCTCTCAGCGTTCCTGAGTATCACACTCCTCTCACTCTGTCACCCCCGGCAACCACCAACCACTCGCCACTGTCACCCCCGGCAACCACCAACCACTCCCAACTGTCACTACTCCTTCAAGAAATATATATTATTTTTTTTTTAAATCTTTATAAACACTTTTAACAATTAACAAATTAAATTAACAAATTAAAAACATCTTAGTATACCAAATTTCAGCCCTTCCTGAATTTTTTTTTCCACACACACTAAGAATTTAGTAGGTCAGTGTATAACTCCGCCCAGCAGGTGGCGCTGCAGCTTGGTTTTATTTTTTCCACACACAGACACACAGACAGACTAACACACACCACTAGACATTTATATTATAGATTATTGTTTTCATATCCATACTGTCCAAGACTTCATGTACCTCATCCCTGTATAAGACCATATGGAAGCTCTCATGAAACAAATATGTTGATCTGTATATAGAAACTTGTCATGGGTTCCTATGGATTAAAAAATTGTAGCTTTACTGTAGCTCCTTCCTAACAGTTAATATTATTTTGTCAGCAAGAGTGGGGACCCATAACGTTAAGTACAGTTCGGGGCCCCAGATGATCTTAATCCACCATCAGCATAGCTGCAAATTGGCATATATACATTATGTAGATACAATCACATCTAATCAATCAATATACCAATAGACTAAATACGAACAAGGTAATCAAAGTATGTAACGAAAAATAATAAACAGAACACAGAGTCATACAACATTCAAACATATTTTCAAATATATGGATGAGTTTACAACTAGGTACATATTTTCATCATACATCCTTATTATCATAGACCTCTTAATACCATTTGAAAGATAACCCTCCCCTCAAATTCCACTCACTGCCCCCCCCCTTTATGTCAGCCTCTCCTTTTCCCATTAGATTGTAAGCTCTGACAAGCCCCCTTTCCTTGTTTGCTTTATGCCTCTTGTGTACTCTGATTGTTATACTATTACACTTGATATATTTTATGTCATTTCTCTATTATTGCATTATACGGCTTGTATGTTATATATTTTTGCTTGTTATACTTGTACATTGTATTACACTTAATTTACATACAGAATTTATATGATGCTGCAGAATATTTTGGTCCCTTAATAATGAACAAAAAAAATAAAGGAATCCCACACACATCAAATAAACACAAATCGCAGCTGCAAAAATAATTAAATCATAGTAATAATAATAATAATAATGATAAAGACATGATTTTCTAGCCTGCTAAATAAAAGTAATCTTAGGGTTTGTGTCTATTTTAGATGATTTGTTGATTTCCTGGTCAAATGAAAAAGTAGTTTTAAAAAGCATGTTTAAATGTATTATATTATTAATTTTTATAGTTTATCTTCTACTGCCCTCTGCTGGTTATTACTATGGAAGTAATCAATAGCACTAGCTATTATTACAGAAACAAAAGAATGTTAAAATATATCTTAAAACAAAACTGTCAACATTGTTAGCTAAAAATGACAAGTAGTATAGTATAACATTTTGGGCCTCATTTTTCTAAGCAGCAAATCCAGCTATAAGGTATAATTCGGCACCTTGGTGCAACCATGTTGTGCTGCAGGGGAGCCAAATTTAAAGCTTAAGGACAGATCTATAGTTGAGGGGGGGGGGGGCATATCTATGCTCAACTCTATTTTAACACTGTGATTTAAGATTGCCCAGTACTTGCGTGCTACATGCAAATGCAATTAGTTTTACTGCATTAAACAAAAATGCATTTGCACTTTTTGCATAGCAACATGGTTTGTCCAAGTGCATGTCTGCACCATTTAGATGAATTAGCTTCTACCTCTAGATGGGGCCCTATATTTAATTGTGGTTTTATTTTAGTGAATTACATAAGAAGTGAAATGGTGGACTCACACTGCTTTCACATTTTCAAGCAAGCAAATATTGTCACTTTTTATTTTTAGATTTTTTACCAACATAATTTGCTTAAAAATAACTTTACTAATTTATTGAATTTCCTTATTGGTCAGAACTTCAACTGCCTCTTCTCTTCTGGCTTTGAATTATTGTGCCTAGTGATGACTGTTGATTTACTCTCCAGTCTCTTGATGATCAGTATATATAATGTATAGTTGCCTACTCTCTCGGAATATCCAGGAGACTCCCAAACTTCTGGGAGAGCAGGGAAACCTCCCAGATTCTGTCCCTTCATTAGTTAAGTGACGGGCGCCCCCTGCCACAATAGACCAGATATGAATGTGTCCATTTAGGGGGCGAGGCTAAGTGACACAATAATCCAAGCCCCACCCCCACCTCCCCCTGGATCTCCTGGATTCAATCTTGCCAAAGTTTGCAAGTATTATATAATAGTGTAATTTTGTCATAATGAAGTAGAAAACACGAAATATAATAAAAAAGTGTGGTCATTTTGGTGCCTCAATTTACTGTAAACTTTATTATAGATATATTATATTTTTTTAAATCATAAATTATCATGGAATCAGACACATTGTGCATACAAGCTAAGACAGGTGTGGCCTTTCAGGGTTTTAGCAAAATGGGGCTGTTATCAGACACATTATGTTTTGGGGCTTATGTTCTGTGGTATGCTGTTTGTCATGTCCAAGTCAACCGGTTTCCATCCATTATTTATGGCCCTTCACATTTTCTGCACGTTAATTATCATTTGTTATCACAAATGATATAATATGTCTATTTATTAAAATTGTTCAGTAGTCTATAGTAAAGTCATTGCCATCGCAGTCACTTTACTTCCAGGTTCTGACCTGGTTTTTGCATTGCACACATATGCACAGAATACAATTCGAGAGGAGTGAAAAGAGGAGCACTAAACCTGCCAGGGAAGTGATCTGAAGACTCCGCTCTTGCTATGCTCTCTATCTCCTGTGTTAGGCTTTTGTTAAACAGCCTGTTAACTTAATGTTACTAAACCATGGTTGATAAATACGCCCCTAAAGGTAATTTAGAAATCACAAAAATTGCGGCTCAGCACTTTTGCTCACAGCGCCCCCTCGTCTTCCACGCCAGGCTAATATGCAGTATTTTCTTATCACTTTTTCTTTTTACAACTACTCCCTTATATTTTAAAATGAACTTATACCTCTCCTTGTCACAATTTTGCACAACCAAATATTAAGCCCCCCTCCCGTAAAGCCTTGCTCACTAGGTTGCAGCCTATTGGATAATCAGGCCCTGGGTTCAGAAGATGGCTGCTGCTGATTCTGTCCAAGGATGTATGATAAGAAAAGACAAGGGAAACCCGGTGGCAGGGCCCGATTAAGGGTTCCGGCCACCCTAGGCTATTACAGCCGTAGCGCCCCCCCCCCCCCTACTTCCCCCCAATATAGGCGCATAGAATAATTCTGAATATGAACTCAGGAGTATTCTCCAGCATTCAAATTTAGACAGATTAGGCAGTTCTCTTTTATATGTTCGTGCTCTTCTCTCTTCCCTGCTCTTGCAGCTTTGTTGTTGTCTTTTAGCTGGCTTGTGGAAAGTTGAGCTCCTGTTTTGAAAATATGCAGCAATTGTTTTATAATGCTAAATGTTAACAAACCCTCACACTCACACTCACACTCTCCTCACACTCACCTACAAGGCCCTCGCCAACTCCACTGCGCCCTACATCTCCACCCTCCTCTCTATTCATGCTCCATCCCGCCCTCTCCGTTCTGCCTCTGACCGTCGCCTCTCTTCCCCCCTTATAACCTCATCCCACGCGCGTATCCAAGACTTCGCCCGCGCTGCCCCCCTCCACTGGAACAAGCTCCCTCCCTCCATCAGAACTTCCCCTAATCTGTCCAGCTTCAAACGGGCCCTAAAAACCCACCTTTTTCTTAAAGCCTTTCTGTCTCCCACTTAACTTCCTACCTTATCTTCTGCCTCTGTCCCCCTACTCTCCCTCTCTCCCCTGCGTCTCTCTGTCTGTCCACCCCTCCCCTTAGATTGTACGCTCCTCTGAGCAGGGCCATCTCTCCTCCTGTTTCCACCATTTCTAACTCTGCTCTCCAGCTACTTAGCCCTCCTCCTCAAAGGTCCTCCACCCCACGTCCACTTTCGCTCCCTCCTCCCCCCTGGGGGTCTCCCTGTCTTCCGCGCCCCCCTTCTTGGACCCCGTCGTTTTCGGATCCTCCCTCCCCCTTCCCCGCCCTCTCTAGCTGTGCATTGAGCGTACTGAGTTGCTGTGTTTACTGTACTGTGCTGTCTCCCATTGTATTGTGATTTTGTTTGTCTCTGTACGGCGCTGCGGATGCCTTGTAGCGCCTTATAAATAAATATTAATAATAAATAATAATAAAACCCTGAATGATCAGGCTCTTTAGTCCAAACATAATAGTCAATTATGGTCGATAAAACAGCCCCATATCACAGGCCTATGTAGGCAATAAAATATATGAAAATTGTTGTCAAAGAGCTATAATCAAATACATACCTCGATCAGCCCCACCTGACTAATATTTAACACTCTAGTGACTCTACAGACCACAGAGAGCATCCTCATAACCGCCACGCAATAAAAAGATCATGTCTTCCCAAAGCTGCTCTTTATTTTTTAAATACCCACCTCAGCCATTTCATCTACCCCATTTAGGCATTACAGCTGCCCCCTTCAGCCACCCCCCTCAGCAATTTCATCAGCCCCCTTCTTCTACTGCCTTTAGCATTTTCATCTGCTCCTTTATTGTTTTCACCTGTCCCATTAGCGTGTTCACCTGCCCGATAGCGTTTTCACATGCCCCCATAGTGTTTTTACATTCCCCCTTAGAGTTTTCACATGCCCCCATAGTGTTTTTACATTCCCCCTTAGTTTTCACATGCCCTTATAGCTTTTTCACCTGCACAGCCCCCCCCCCCCCCAACTTACCTGCTATTGTTCTGGGGCAGCAGTCTTCTCTTCAGTGCTATAAATGACAGGCAGTCTAGCATCGCTGCTAGCTGCCTGTCAGTGTGGTCACGTGAGATGTGGAAGTCCTGATCTCACATGACCACAGTAAGAAGCGCCGGCAGCAACACTGACAGGCAGCTAGCAGATTGCCTGTCATGTAGTAGTGACAGTCGGGACTGTTCCTTTAGACCAGGGGCGGTGCGGATGACTCCAGCCCCGCACGCCATAAATAAGAAAAAGAAAAAAAAGGTATCTCTGCGATTCTGCGCCCCCCAGCCTCCAGCGCCCCATCAGCATATTGGTTGATCAGGCCCAGCCCGGCGGTGACTGCCTTAAATTAAACTGAAATGTAACGACTAAATTACTTTATTAACAGAATTCAACAGCTTGTTTATACACTACATTACATGTAGAAATGTTAACAACGAAGTATAATGAATAAATAATGTAAGCGGCGTATCAGTTGTTTTTGTTATACTTCAATTGTGACGATAATATTCTTCACTGTAAGAACTGTGCGCCCTGGGCGACCCGTGATTGAGGTCCCCACAAGATGCACTGATATATGTAGCTGCAAATAACTGTCACAGTTTCCAGACCATCCAGTAGGTCATATGTTCCAGGTCACCCAGCAGGTCTGCAAATAACTGTCACAGTTTCCAGACCACCCAGCAGGTCATATGTTCCAGGTCACCCAGCAGGAAGAGTTCACTAACTGTTGTCGAAGTCGTATAATTGGATGAACGAAAGTATATTGGTTAAAATACGCACGCATACACTCGCACTTTCTCATTCATTTATTTATATATTTCATATTTATAATGTGTCACACGCCGGTCCCATAGATAGGTGCCGGCATTGTGACTTTCCTCTAGAAACTGGGATTGAGTCTACTCCTGCTTCTAAAACACTACTTTTACTCAGGTGTTCCTTGCTGCCTATTTTTGGACCTCCTCCCGATTCTCATTGGTTCTGGAGTATTATTTAAACTATCCATGGTCCTTGGCTCATGGCCTGTTCTTCGTGTTACTCAGTCTGAATTAGGTCCTGACTGCCATTACCTGACTTCTCATTTATCCTCTGCTGAACTTCTTGTTGCTGTTACCTGCTTGCTGAACTTCTCGCTGCTGTTACCTGCTCGCTAAACTACTGCTGTCTGTTGCCAAGGGTGCCTGTTACTTGTAGTTCCACGCTGGTCTCATCTGAGAATCCTCGCTGCTGTCAAACCTGCACGCTGAACTACCACTGTGAGTTGATTGCTGCACCTGTGGCTACTCCTGTACACTTGTTTGTACTTCCATGCTGGGTTCAATTGAGACTCTTCTTCGTTGTTCATCTGCACGCTGAACTATTACTGTCTGCTGCCAAGGGTGCCTGTTACCTGTAGTTCTACGCTGGGCCTATCGGATATTCTCATCCGCTGTTATTTGCACGCTGAAGTTCTTCTGCGAGTTGTCTGCTGCATCCGTGACTATTCTACGACTCAAGTTTCTTTGTCTACCCGGCTGATCCTACAGCGCTTTTGATTCATTGGTAATTCTATTACTGAGGGTACTTGTCATCAGTAGTTCTACACATGGCTTGGATCCTCCTCATTCCTCACTACTTCTAGGTAACGAACTGTTTGACGTTGTTTATGTTTATCTCCATCATCTGGGACTGCTACTTGTAGAACCAACAAGTTCAACGTTTATTGTTTTCCATCCTGAGAATTACCGTGATACCTGTAACTCACCTGCTACGTAGAATCACTTCTGTCTTCAGATCAGCAGTTCTACAATTTCATTCTGTTGGGACTATTGCTGTACCAGTGATTCACATTTATCTGCCGTGTGTTACATTATTGGATCTACGTATTTTCCGTTTATCATCTCTACGTTTGAACTATTGTTTTACTCATCCCATGCAGTTGTCAAAAGTTACCAACTATGAAGTAGCATGATAGGATCTGCATTCTGCCTGTAGTCCAACTGCCGTGTGTCTCGTATCTGCTGATATATATATTATCTGTTTCGTTGTACCATCAGTCAATACATTGTCCTGCAGCACTACTACTATCTCCAGTGTTTTATTACTATTATTACTTAAGTTTATGAGCCGTGAACTTTATCCTGTGAACAATAACATCTCCTGGTTCATTGTGTGTTGCCTCTACTATCCTCTGTTAGTTCTTGCCTGGGAGACCGCGACCTGCGGAACAGGAGCAGCGGAGTCCATATCCCCTTGGCGGGATTCCTGGTGAATACCTCCTACCCGTTAGACTCCGCACTCCTGGGCAAGTTCTATAGACAGAGGCAAGGGATCTACAAAACCATTCAGAGTCGTGACATAATGGTTCCATTTCACGGTGATTTATGAGCAGATGGTATTTAGTTTATAGTTATATATATATATATATTAAGGTTATATATACACTTTAGTGATATTTAAGGTTCAGGTTACAGGAAACATGTCATGTTTAGTATCATTTTAATCCCCTATGTGTCCGCAGTTGTCCAGTTCATTCTCCGAAGGGATTGCATACTCTAGTTAGCGATGTTAGGGAATAAATGTTTAAAATGTTACTGTGTATTGTAAATAGACTACCTTAAACTGGTTTCTGGGTGAGAGAATCATCTGGAATGTTGACCACAACCCTTGGAGGGGGTTGTCTGAACTGGCCTTTGACCTGCATTACACTGGACCCTCCTGAAGCAAGCCACATCATCTGTATTGTTTTCACTGTAACACTGAGTGTATATAATACAGCTTTGCTGGGACCAGCTGCAGTCATCTCTGACCACAGTCTTCTGGACTGAAGTACTGTTGCTGGTACCAGCAGAGTGCAGCGGGCACGGCGGTATGTATGCATTTGGTATCGGCTGTACTGTATTATAATTATGTATTGAACTGCTAAAACTTTTGCTTCTGCTAAATAAATTGTTTGTTCTTTGGAAACACAAGAAATCGCTTAGACAATGCTTATTGGAAAACGATAAAATTACTTTAATACTGTCACAGTTTCCAGAACAACCAGCAGGTGCACATTTGTATTGCTGTCACATTTTACAGAGGACAATAGTAATGTATTATTGTAAATGGCGGATGATCGTTTTGCGAAATAACTCAGAAACGATGCAAGCGATTACGCCAAAATTGTTCTGCAAATCTACAGACCAAGACCTTTATTGATGTATAGGATGTGCCCTGCTCAGATAATGGAATCATAGAAATAAGTCACTCATAAAAGTCGTACTTATGCTATTAATAAATAGATGTCATATGAGATAGACCAATGGACTGGTCTGTGGGGGAAATTGCTTTTGAGTGAGTTCTTCTTTCTTTTCTTGCAAACATTAAAACCTCAGTTTTATAAAGAATGCAGGTATACATCCATTATGTATAGTCATCTGAGATGACCGCTTTTTCATTAATTATTTATAATGAATTGTCAGTATGAGGCAGTTCCATTTTTAGAATGTGTATAATGTTACAATAAACATACCGAAGTCCATTTATATACATTTCCTGATGAAGGACTTCAGTACTTCATCTCATAGATTTTTTGTAATATAACGGGTAATAGATATATATTTTACAGCAAAGTGTAGAACCAGGGCTTTCTATACTATGACAAGGTGATATATGCAATGCCTGGACTGTTTATAGGCAAAATATGAAATTGATGTATTCTATAAAAAATACAAGCTGTGAGATGAATAATCACGTCCACTCTATCATTCTCACAAGTCTGGTTTCGATGCATTTGAGGCCCTTTTCCAACCATAAGATCGGACCCAGGACAAAGGAACCAAACTTTAAGGAGCAGGTAAGAAATAGTGCAAATTGCACATTTAATATGCAGCAAGGGGGAGACAGACAACATACAGCTCTCACCATGGTCACTTTTGGATCATTTAGAATCAGCGAGTTAGTCTTAATGTCAAGTAATTTGACAAGCACAGGAATACTTCACAGGAATGTAGTAGCTTCCTCCCAGGCAATAGTTTACAGGACACACACATCTGATGGATAGATAAAAATACACTCATGTCTCATGCACAGTTGGACATATTTGCACCACGAACTTTAGCAGGAAAAAATGCACGCATGAAAAAACATACTTAAGTGCATGTGCTCATTCAGACGCATCCCACAAAGCAATCAACTCTACAATACTAACATATAAGCAAGGAGCATCAACTGTAGTGTACAGACAGTGTAAATATGTGGCTTGACAGTGTTAGTAGTAAATGTACAAGTCACACTAGCCTATTTATACACAATATAATAATGCAATGAGGTGTCACATACACAAGAGAGAATAGTGTCTGGACAGTGTTATTAATAAATGTGAAAGCCGCGGCTTCATACACTATAGGAGCCACACTAATGTATGAAGTACTATCAGCTGGAGAGGAGAATCTGCAAACTTATAATTAGAGCTGATGATCATCATAATTGAGTGCCTTAGTACACCATCCTTCCAGCACCTTTCAGATACACTTCCTGGCAGGTGTATATGCATCTACATACAGGTTTATCTCAGATGCAATTAAGAGAACATACCTTTCCTGTACTCGGCCTACGGTTACCTGCCTGCTTCCTCCATAGTTCCAACTCTACAGTCGTAAAGAGTCAAAAGTGTAAGATGCAACAAAATTTGCATACAGATATATGCTTACAAACTTTTAGATGTGCATGTGCATTACAGAAGTATGCATTTTACAAAAAAAAACAAACAGATGTAGGCCCAACTCTGCATGAGCCCCTCAGACCACATAATTTGACCGGTCACAACTGTACAGCAGTACCTTACATCCAGGCCAAGAAGGAGAGCCATTCCTAATACACAGCAACATATCCACACTTTAAAAATTCCAAGTCAAAGTCAATTTTAAGAAAATTAGTGCATTTTTTTGGGATGGAACAGCGCCAAAATGTGGTATGCATTCAGTTAGGATAGGCACTCCAACATCAGCAAGGGGTGCAGTCACGTGCCAGCCTATCCAATGTGCTCACTAGGGTCGAGTGCACGCTACCTGCTTGTTCAAGCGCGCCGTGGATCTCTTCCTCCTCAGGTGCCACCAATGCTGTAGTGAATCGCTCCTGCAGTTTTGTGCATGGCCACACTATTTATAAACTGGGTCTTTCTGCTATTGGGTCTCTGCCTCCCTGCCTCCTATTGACTCACCACTATATTAGGGACATCTGACTGCAAGATGGTGCCAGTAGATGTAGTCTCTTGACCTCACAAGTTGGTTCCTGACTCCTTCACAGTATTCCTGTAAATTATGTTCCAGTATTCTGCTGAATATTCTATTCCAGTGTGTTCCTGGTTATTCTATCCTCACCAGTGTTTTTCTGGTAATTCCATCCACATCAGTGCTTTCCTGGTTATTTTCATCTGTTCCAGTGTCTACAGGGTTATTGAATCTACGCCAGTGCGCTCCTGGTTATTTTTTTTATCTGTTCCAGTGTCTCCCTGGTTATTCCGTCCGTGTCCATGCGTTCCTGGTTATTTTCATCCATTCCATTGTCTTCCTGGTTATTCCATTCACACCAGAGGTTTCCGGACTATTAGGTATTCTGCATATACCTTAGTTTGTAATCCTAATTATGTCTACCTGTCAGTCACAGCTGACTCCTGTTCGGAGGGCCACAACCTGCTATGGAATAGCAGATAAGCCCATACCACATTGCGGGTGTCCCTGGTGAACACCTACCCTTTGTTAGAATCTGTGCCTCCACTACAGTTAGAGTCAAATCAGTCTGGCTGCTTGGATCCAAAAGTCTTGCGTAATTCCTGACAGGTACTTAGCTGAAGAGATCAAAACAATTAGACAGGTGAAAATCTAACAACTACAAATCCTACAAAAGGTCTCAAGAAACATAGCAGTAATAACTGTAAGCAACAAAGAAATAATAACTCTTGGGCCATGATAACATAAGATGTGTTAACAACTGTCTCTCTCCTTTTTCCACAGCCTGGAGCACAAAAGTAATCTGGCTGGTTGGCCACCGCTACATCAACTGGACAGTCAGATGGGCCATCAGTCTTCATATGCAAAACTTGGGTCTACACAGGAGACAGTGAAAATCCATTAGCTGGGGCCTACTCCAAAATGCCGCCAGAAAAATAATCCTAATTTGACGTGTTAGTCATACACCTCGGTGGCAATGACTTTGGGAGAAAGTGGTCTCTGGAACTAGTCCAGGGCATTCAAGCCAATAGAAATTGGATGAATGCGTGTTGGAAAGGCTTGACCATACTGTGATCTAATATTGTCAAAATCCTATGCTTGCAAGAAAAAAAATAAAGCTTTCAGTGTACTGCCCCTGGGGCATGCTCAATTTGCATTACAAGAACAGTTTCCAAAGACTAAGTCCATGAGGATGCTCAGTGTGTAGCTCTGTATTGCTCCCTAGTTCTATCTACCTCTGATTCTGTTTGATTGATATGCTTTAAAAGAAAGCCTTTTCCATCTGAACTTTGTGAAGTCATTGAGTGCCTGCAACTTGTGTTTGTGATATTTTCCCTGGAAGCTTGGACTTTAGCTTGTCCCGGACCTTATGGATTTCTGGAACACCTGACCACCATCATCATTTATTTATATAGCGCCAGAAAATTCCATAACCCTTTACAATTGGAAACAAACAATAATGAAACAATACTGAGTAATACATACAGAGAGAGAGGTAAGAGGGCCCTGCTCACAAGCTTACAATCTATGGGACAATGGGAGTTTGATACACATGGGTAAGTGCTATATTATATTGATCCAGCTAGAATGCAAAAGTAAATTGTATTTAGTGGGCTGTATGATCAGTCACACAACAATGCTGGTCAGAGGGTTGTTGTCTTGTGTTAGCTATATAGAGGGTGGTAATAGGGTAGTCTATGGAGGTTAAGATAGTGGTTGAGGAATATTTCTGGACTCTGTGCAATTCCTTAGTTTAATCTGACTGCTGCTTTATAATTTCATAGTTTATTTGCAATTACTACTTGTGTACAACCCCAGAACTGGCACTATCTATTCACTGTAAGTATTATCTGTGTGGTCTTACGTACAACCCTAGAACTGGCATTGTCTACTTACTGCAAGAATTATCTGTGGGCTCTTGTGTACAACCCTAGCACTTGCATTGTCTACTTACTGCAAGTATTACCTGTGTGCTCTGATGTACTACCCCAGAACCAGCATTGTCTAGTCCGTCCTCCAGCCATTGAGTTCCATTCTTATTATCTAATTTATCACTGCTCCTTTTACTGTTTGCACTGCGTGCTTGTTTCAAGTTTATCCTACAATAAAAGAATGCTAAATTAATCCCAGCTACTACCTCGGCTCTCCTGCTTGACATAGGTCCACATCATACCAAGAATACCTTGGCAAGACACATACAGTGGTTCAGGAATCCACAGGGCTAGAAAAAGAGTAAACTCGGCCATTGGGAAGTTCAATGGCTCATACTGTAATGCTCTTATTGTCACAACTCAGAATATTCTGCTTACTGGTTTTGGCACTACTCACCAAAGAGGCGCGGAGTCTAACGTGTCCCAGGTCTTCACCAGGAACCCCCGCAAGGGTGTATGGTCTTAGCTGCAGGAGACACGCAGCTCACGGTCCTCAGAGGGAGCAACCAGTGAAACGGTAGGATGGAAACGGTGTCAGGCAGGCTGGGTCAGAACCGAGAGAATCAGGATATGCCACAGGGAGAATCCAATATCATAGTCAGGAATAGCCGGGTCAGAACCAAAAGTCAGGATATGCCACAGGGAGAATCCAATATCAAAGTCAATAATAGCCGGGTCCAAGGTCAGAAGCGCAGGAGAGAATGGTCAGCAAGCCAGGTTTAATACACAAGGAGTACAGAAGAAGAGTGGTCAGGAACAATCCGGGTAATTCACAGGAGTAACAAGGAATGCACAGGAACGCTAGAGCTAGGTGGGACCTAATACTCTGGCACTCTCCTAGTGCCAGAGTGATCCTTATATAGCCAACTCTAATCAGCGGCGGTGGTGACGCTGAACACCACCGCCGGACCTACTGGGAAGCGTTCCGTTGCCTAGCAAGAAACGGAACGCGTGGCCGCTGACCCGGAAGTGTGCTCGGTTGCCTAGCAACCGAGCGCTCAGCGGCAGTAGAAGGCGTCCGTCCCTGTGCGACGGACACAGCACGGGGACGGCGCCTGACAGTACCTTCTCCCCTACTTTGTTGGATAGTTCTTTGGTCGAGGAATTGTTTCAATAGTCGTGGGGCGTGAAGATCCTCTTTTAGCACCCATGATCTCTCTTCTGGGCCGAAACCCTTCCAATGGACTAAGAATTGGTGTCGTCCATAAAGAACACAGGAGTCCAGGATGCGACTTACTTCGAACTCTTCACCATTAGAAGTCCGTACAGGAGCTGGATGATGAGGCAAACAATGAAATTTGTTGAGTACAAGTGGTTTCAGAAGAGAGACATGAAAAACTTTATGGATTTTCAGGGACGGAGGTAACTGGAGTCTATAGGTCACCGGGTTGATAATGTCACACGCTGGTCCTATAGTCAGGTCCCGGCTCTGTGACTTTCCCTTTAAGAACCATGATTCTGCTTGCTTCTTTTTCAGAGACATTACTTTCACAGGTGTTCCTAGCTACTGTGATCTGGACCACTCCCTAAACCTCATTGGTCCTGGAGCACTATATTAACCTCCCAAGGTTATGGGCTCATGGCCTGATCTTACTGTCATGGCTAAGGATATTTTATGGATCCCTTTTGCCACTACTGGGATGTTATTAGCAGTGGATGGTGGAGGATGAACCTCCCAAGGTTATGGGCTCATGGCCTGATCTTCGTGTTACTCAGTCTACCTTGGTCTAGGCTAAATCTCCTGCTGCTGTTACCTGTGTGCTGGACTTCTACATCTACAACCACCATACCTGGTACTTGTAGTTCCACATTGCTTACTGAATCTCCTACTGCTGTTACCTGTGTGCTGGACTTCTACATCTACAACCACCATACCTGGTACTTGTAGTTCCACACTGCTTACTGAATCTCCTACTGCTGTTACCTGTGTGCTGGACTTCTACATCTGCAACCTCCATGCCTGGTACTTGTAGTTCCACACTGCTTACTGAATCTCCTACGGCTGTTACCTGTGTACTGGACTTCTACATCTGCACACTGAACTGTCTCGTGAGTTGCTTATTACGCCTGCACTCATATTGATTGGCTCAACTACCTCTCTGCTCGGCTGCCTGTATTCTTTACTGAACTACAATCAAGTTACCTTGTCATCTGTGAATCTATGTTTGGTACAGCTATTATTATTACTCTGCTGATTATTAGTTGCTGGACTGTTATTAAGAATATATTGCCAAGCTAGTTGCCAGTTCCGTTATTCAAGTTGTGTGCATTCATTCTTCATGCCGTTGCTATTGGTTACCAACTGAACTTCTTTCGTGATTTCATTGTATTTTGTGAACTGTCGTGTACGCAGCTTGCTGAGTTGTACATATCTTTCACTGTTGCTGTTATACCATCTACCAATATACTATATTGCAAGCTACTATCATCTTCTGTGTTTTATTCAACCTCCACCATCCACTGCTAATAACATCCCAGTAGTGGCAAAAGGGATCCATAAAATATCCTTAGCCGTGACAGATAACATGTGTTATAGGGAAGGGTCCGATATAACGAGGAGCCAATTTCTGAGAAGGTACCCTCAACTTGAGATTGCGTGTAGATAACCATACTTTATCATGAACGTGTAATCGAGGAATAAGTCTCCGATGACGGTCAGCCGCTTGCTTATAACGCAAAGAATTCTCTTGGAGTTTGGGTTTGGTAGTTGACCAAATCTGAGAAAAGTTCCATATTAAATCCTCCACAGCTGGAACTGGTGAAGAAACCTGACCGGAGAAATCTGGGAGGGTGGGTTGGGTTCCATAAACAACAAAAAATGGAGAGGCACCAGAAGACTCGTGATGATGAAAGTTGTGAGAAAATTCTGCCCAGGGTAGGAGATTAGCCCATTCGGTTTGGCTGTCTGAAAAAAAACATCGTAAAAAGACTTCGAGGTCCTGGTTAACCCGCTCCATTTGGCCATTAGTTTGTGGATGATAGCTGGACGAGTATTTGAGGTCAGAACCAAGAATTTTACAAAAAGCTCTCCAGAATTGGGAAACAAACTGCACTCCACGATCTGAAATGATTTCACGGGGACAGCTATGGATTCTGAATATCTCCTTAATAAAGATAAGGGCCAACTGAGAAGCAGACGGTAGAGCAGGCAAAGGTACGAAGTGGGCCATTTTAGAAAATCTGTCAACGACGACCCAAATGATGGTAAACCCATTACTGGGGGGAAGGTCAGTGATGAAATCCATGGATATGCTTTGCCAAGGAAGATCTGGAGTAGGAAGCAGTTGTAGAAGACCTGAAGGAGCCAATCTGGGGTTTTTACAACGAGCACACGTAGCACATGAGGCCACGAATTTTCGGCGATAACCCTGGTAGGTGTTAAGATAGGCAGCGGCTTCAGGGATGTGCAGAGATCAGTATTATCAAAAGATCGAGACAGGGCGTCCGCTCGGATGTTCATGGACCCAGGATGGTAAATTAGAATAATATCGAAGCGTGCAAAGAATGATGCCCATTGAGCTTGACGTGGGTTGAGGCACCGAGCTTCACTGATATAAATCAGGTTCTTATGGTCAGTTAAAACTGTTACTGGATGTGGGAACCTTCTAAGAGATGTCGCCACTCCTCCAAGGCGGCCTTGATTGCGAGCAACTCTTTGTCGCCAATGCCATAATTTTTCTCATGAGGCAAGAATTTTTTAGAGAAAAATCCGCAGGAAAGATGAGTGCCAAGTTCGGATTTCTGGAAGAGCAGTGCTCCAATACCTATTGCGGATGCATCAACTTCCAGAAAAAAGGGTTCTAATTGATTCGGTTGAGAAAGAACTGGTGCAGACGAGAAGGCTTGCTTTAGGGAATCAAATGCCTTCAAGGCATCGGAAGGCCATTCTCTGGGATTGGATGATTTACGGGTCAGAGCGGTTATTGGGGCAATGATTGAGGAGAACCCCTTAACAAACTGCCTGTAATAGTTGGCGAACCCAACAAATCTTTGAATGGCCTTGGTGCCTTGAGGAAGAGGCCAACTATTAATAGCGGATACCTTCTTTGGATTCATGCGTAGTCCTGATCCCGAAACAATGTACCCAAGGAAAGGGAGTTGCTCGACTTCGAAGATACACTTCTCTAATTTGCAGAAGAGTTGGTTAGCTCGTAGTCGAGATAAAACTTCTTTGACATGAAGACGATGGGAGGAAATATCTCGAGAAAAAATCAAGATGTCGTCCAGGTAGACAACTACAGAGTGATATAACAGGTCTTGGAAGATCTCATTTACAAAGGACTGAAAGACAGCGGGGGCGTTACTAAGCCCGAAGGGCATAACTAGATATTCTAAATGTCCGTCCCGCGTGTTGAACGCTGTCTTCCACTCGTCCCCTTGATGGATTCGTACCAAACTATATGCCTCTCGGAGATCTAATTTGGTGAAGACTCGGGCTCTGCTGATTCTGTCAAAAAGGTGCATTATAAGGGGCAGAAGATAACGATTTTTATGGTAATCTTATTCAGTTGCCTATAATCGATGCAGGGGCGTAGAGATCCGTCTTTTTTCTTGATGAAAAAGAATCCTGCTCCGGCCGGAGAGGAAGATTTTCTGATGAACCCTCGGGCTAGATTTTCAGAGATATATTGTGACATAGCCTGGGTCTCTGGCAAAGACAGGAGATAAGTCCTACCACGAGGAATCTGTTTTCCCGGAATTAAATCAATCGGACAGTCCCAAGGGCGATGAGGTGGAAGAATCTCTGATCTTTGCTTGGAAAAGACATCCTTAAAGGTTAGGTAGACCGAGGGTAGTGCGGATGTCTCAGAATTGGTTTGAGTAAGGCAAACGTTGGAACGAGGAGAAAAGATACACCGATTATGGCACTGCGGACCCCAGGAGATAACTTCGGCACGAGCCCAGTCAAATTGTGGGGAGTGGGCCTGGAGCCAGGGGAGACCCAAAATTAAAGGATTGACGGATTGTGGTAACACTAGGAATTGAATCCACTCTTGATGTAAGACTCCAATCCGCAACTGAACGGCACTAGTGATGCTGGAAATGGTGCCGTTGCTGACACGATTACCGTCTACAGCTGTTAGTGTTAGCGTCTGAGGAAGAGCCAGAATGGATAACTGAAGCTGTGAGGCAAGAGAGGCCGAGATGAAATTTCCGGCCGCACCGGATTCCACGAAGGCTAGAATCTGCTGGGGTCCCTTAGAACTGACCAGTAGTACAGGCATAAGGAACTCAGGGTTAGAAGTTGAGTAGGGAGTGGAAACAGCTACTCCTAAGGCGGCCTCCCTCTTACCGTTTAGGAGGGAGAGTTTCCCGGTCTTTTAGGACAGAGGCTTAATACATGTCCAGATTCTCCGCAGTATAGACACAGTCTCTGTTTGAACCGTCTCTCACGCTCCTCAGGCGTCAATTTTGAGCGACCCAGCTGCATCGGTTCCTCCGTAGTCGAAATAGGATTTTGAAAGGTAGGTGCCAAGCGGGAGGGGCGTCTTGTGAGAGATCTCTCCAACGTTCTTTCTCTGAAACGTAGGTCAATCCGGATACACAGGGAAATGAGGGTATCCAGGTCAGAGGGAAGTTCCCTGGTGACCAGCTCATCCTCAATTCGGTCAGTAAGGCCCTGCCAAAAGGTAGCGATGAGAGCCTCGTTGTTCCATTGAAGTTCCGAAGCAAGAGTACGGAACTGTACCGCATACTGACCGACTGACATCGAACCTTGTCGTAGATTCAATAGACTAGAGGCAGCTGAGGAGATCCGACCCGGTTTATAGAAGACCTTGCGAAACATGTCAATAAATGCTGCGGAGTTCTCTAGTAAAGGATCGTTGCGCTCCCATAACGGTGAAGCCCAGGCCAATGCTTGTCCGCTGAGCAGAGATATCATGAAGGCTACCTTGGTGCACTCAGATGAGAAGGCAGCGGAGTTGCACTCGAAATGGATTGCGCACTGATTGAGGAACCCCCTGCATCTTTTAGGATCTCCATCATACTTCTCTGGGGAAGAAATTTCAAGCCCGGTAGAATGAGCCAAGGAAGGAGACGGAGCCACTGGAGCAACTGCAGCAGAGACGGAGCAGCGGGAGGTTCCGCCGGGGGAGCTTGGACCGCCTTAAGGAGTCTAGACGAGACATAATCCCTTGGACACACTAAAGTAAACGGGCCTGGTTGGCTTCCTGCTGTTCCACTCGGCGGCCCAGGTGGATAAGATCCCGAGCTGAGGGTTCACCTGTTCCATCTGACGTCATGGCCAGAGTATACTGTCACAACTCAGAATATTCTGCTTACTGGTTTTGGCACTACTCACCAAAGAGGCGCGGAGTCTGAAGTGTCCCAGGTCTTCACCAGGAACCCCCGCAAGGGAGTATGGTCTTAGCTGCAGGAGACACGCAGGTCACGGTCCTCAGAGGGAGCAACCAGTGAAACGGTAGGATGGAAACGGTGTCAGGCAGGCTGGGTCAGAACCGAGAGAATCAGGATATGCCACAGGGAGAATCCAATATCGTAGTCAGGAATAGCCGGGTCAGAACCAAAAGTCAGGATATGCCACAGGGAGAATCCAATATCAAAGTCAAGAATAGCCGTGTCCAAGGTCAGAAGCGCAGGAGAGAATGGTCAGCAAGCCGGGTTTAATACACCTGGAGTACAGAAGAAGAGTGGTAAGGAACAATCCGGGTAATTCACAGGAGTAACAAGGAATGCACAGGAACGCTAATACTCTGGCACTCTCCTAGTGCCAGAGTGATCCTTATATAGCCAACTCTAATCAGCGGCGATGGTGACGCTGAACACCACCGCCGAAACTACTGGGAAGCGTTCCGTTGCATGGCCGCCAACCCGGAAGTGTGCTCGGTTGCCTAGCAACCGAACGCTCAGCGGCAGTAGCAGGCGTCCGTCCCTGTGCGACAGACACAGCACGGGGACGGCGCCTGACACTTATCTTTTCCTCGCTCTAGCAATGTCTCCTCCGTGCCGCGATTGGCACTTCCGGGCAGCGGGTCACATGACTTTGCTGCCAGGCAGGCTTTTTGAATATCTCTCTCTATAAAAGCACGGCACTGACACTTGCTCAGTGTCAGTGCAATTCAGTTGCTGTGCTTCTGACTCCCCTGTGTTCTTCCTTATGCGTTATTCTGCTGGATCTCCTGTATGCCATTTATGCTTGTCTGACTACGGACTGCTATATTCTCTGTGTACCGAACTTGGCTTCTCTGACTACGCGCTGCTGGGTTCTTTGTGTACCGAACTTGGCTTGTCTGACTACGTGCTGATGGATTCTCTGTGTACCAAACTTGGCTTGTCCGACTATACGCTGCCTGAACTCCCGTGTACCTGATTCCAGCCTGTCTTACCATACTCTCCCTGATTTCCTGTGTACCTGATCCCAGCCTGTCTGACCATCATCTGCCTGATTTCCTGTGTACCTGATCCCAGCCTGTCTGACCATCCACTGCCTGATTCTCTGTGTACCAGACCCTGGCCTATATTACTATTCTGCCTAACTACCCGTATGTAGTCCTTTATCTGCCAGATCTCCAGGGAAGATTTCTGTGTGTTTCTGCTTACTCTCTAACGGCCTCAGCTTCTTCAGGAATTCTCCGTCTTCCTCCTTGGGCCTTGTGTTAACATCCAGAAGCAGTTCAGAGGGCCGTGACTTGCGAGATCCTGGTAGCAAAGTCCATTCTGCCTTTGCGGCGGTTCTTGGTAAATATTGGGAAATCCGTTAGACTCCGCACCTTTGGTCTACTAGTGCTAATCCGGATTGACACAGGTACCTTCTGAGTTGTAACTGTCACGAGCCGCGGCGGTACTCACAGCCGCCGCGGCTCGCTTCTGGCCCCCTCAGACTGGGCGAAAACTTTCTGGAACACATTTCGGAATGTTGTCAGTGACTGCGACCGTTCTACTACCGATATAACCACTACATGTCATGGGCTTTTGAATGCTTGTGATTAAATATGCTGCTATCGGTGCTGGGTTAATCACCTGCCGCCACCTATGTTAATGCCTGGCGTGAGAAACAGTTAGGACTGTTCTGTGAGTTTTGCATGTGATCTGCCAATTTCCACCTCTCTCTACGCTGCCTGTCATGCTGCGTATTCAACAGCCGCTGCTATTAAAGGCTGGCGCAGACTATTACTGACAGCTGTCAGACTGACACTTTTTACAACATGCTCCCTGATGAGATTCAGACTAGTAGTGTAAAAAATGGGGGGCGGGGGAGAGGGGGGATTGACGTAGGTACCACAACGAGGATATAAACAGTCTCCATCAGCTGTATCCGTAACTGTGGTGAACAATATACTGTGACTTTAAAATGTTTACCTCAAACTGAGCCAGAAAGATGAGTATTAGAAGTTTATATATGACAGAGTTCCAAACGATGTGTATGAATGGGTCAGAGAAGGGATGGGTACGCTTCTGTGTAGTTTACAATAATATTGTTCAAAAAAACAATACAGAGATAAGGGATTCAATAACTTTAGGTTACAATAGTGTTATAAACATAAAATGAAAAGGTGCTCTGAACCAAGGCAAGGCACCTTAAGAATAAAGCAAGCCTTGAAATATTGACCATGTACACCTTAGGATTTTTATATTTGTACAGGTTAATATATATATATATATATATATATATATATATATATATATAGCTGTCATGCTTTTGCAAATATGTGTAACAGAATTCTTTCAGTAAAGTGCTAGCCATACCCCCACATTAGGTTGGCCACACCCACTTGGCAAATGTCACTCCCACTTAGATGGGGGGCGCCGATGCCCTGTCTCGCCCAGGGCACTAAAATGTCTAGTTACGGCACTGATTGTACTATTCATTTCAGTCATACTAAATGTATGTCTAACTTGCTTGTTCTTTTTATGTTTTTCTGTCTATTGACTAGGGCAAGTGCAGTCCTTGCTGGATTTATACATTGTAATTTTCTAAGGCCTATTTCGATCCTTACTTTGTTTGTGGAAAATATGTGTTGGTGTTTCATAAATATTATTCTTAAAAAAACAAAAACTCCAAAAAGAGACTCCCAAGATGAAGCTTCAAGAAGGCAGTACCAAGGAACAGCACTGGGTTTCCCATTTCCAGACCATGTTCATCCTTCGGTTTGTATGCCACACTCCTCTTGATAAAGCTCAACTTCTTCATCCATAACAACTGAATGATGAAGGAACTGACCTCATCTTGGGAATCTCTTTTTGTAGTCTCTCCCTCGGTGGGTAGCTGGCTTTCGAGTTTGGGTGCACCCCTTTCTCAATGCATGGATACCTACTGGCCTATGTGGTTCAGGGATTGAAGGTGACAAGGAAATGGCAGATCAAAGTGGGTGATGCAAAAAACTCATCTAAGAGGGTGTTGGAGAGGAGGATTTTGCATACTCACTTTGATGTGCCCGTTACTAAAGGATTGACTATGTGATATGTGCTCGAAGAGTTTAGAGATCTCACTTTGCTTGCGTTTCACAGGAGGCTCTACGTTAAGGGGAACATGAAGCATAGAGGTGTCGATGATCGTGGTTGTCCACAACAGTAATGTTATGGAGAGGTGGAGACAATAGACGACTTCTTGTTTCAGTGTCCTTTTAATATAGAGGTTTACAAGGGAGTGTCCCACACCTTAGGCCTTCTCTGTCTTTCGGGGCTTAGTAACCCTGACTGGGTTTATGGAGCGTTCAAAAGGTGTGGGGATTTTGAATTAAGCACTTGTTTTTTTAGTTAGCGCAGTTGTTAGATTTTACACGTGGAATGCACAGTGTTTAGTGCATTCCACATGTAAAATCCATTAGGGGCAAAACCCTTCCCTGTAGTGAGGTGGTGGATAGCATCCTGCATGAGGTTTCGAAAATAAGAGAAATGGAGAGGGGCCGGATGGATGCTGCAAGCTGGTAAAGACTCTGGCAGAGGTTGAGACATCCCTACGTGGTAGCTAACATCTGACAATCTCTCGATTCTTCGTTATCTATCCTGTTCTTTCACTATTAGATTTTGAGGAAATCCCTTTTTTTTTAGTAAGGTTTACATACATTTAAAGTTTGTTTTCATTTCCTGACTGTAAAGGGTGTGTGGGTGGTATTATAGATTGGTGACGGGGTTGTTGTAATGCAGAGTATTGTATTAGAGGATGTCATGTTTCTTTGATGTATAAAATTATTCTCATTTCTCATAAAGTGATGCAGTAGTTTTTGTGGAGGGATTGTAGAATTGGGTTTTATGATAATGTGAAGTTTTGTGCCTATTGGTCCATTTTACCCCTTGGTGTTGTATATAGTCTATTTTATTTTGGACAAAGTGATATGGGATTTATTTTTGTTGCAATTTTTAATTTAAAAACTACAGCTACTTATTCAAAATGCTATCTGTGCCCATTTTGCCACCTGATTTCATGCCCAAAACAGTGTTGGGCCAGGCAAAAGACAGGTGTTAAATATGTAACTGACCATCCTGTGTTGATTCCCAATGTCAAATGGGTGACCCAACGGCATTCAAACCTTGCAAAACTACAGCTACTTATTCAAAATGATAAAATATGGTGAATTTGCCCTCTGATATAATGCCCAAAACCTTGTTGGGTGAGGCTAAATACTATTGCAGTTTGTATAACGGACACCCTTTAGTGTTAATTTGATGTGAAATCAGTAATCCAACTTGATTTAATCCTTTAAAAATAAGCTTTTCTGAATGAGGAGCTGAAGCATGAATAAGAAATGAATAAGAACCTAACTTCAGCCACCTAATTGTACACACCTCATAAGCTTTTTGCTTTCTGGCTTAAGTGAAGTCACTAGTTTGTGACTATTTTTCTGGTAAATTTAAATAAAGCTGTGACATGTGTTTTCCAACTAAAGTCTTGATATGATTTAAGTATTACCAGGTCAGGAGTGAACACATTGGTATATGTTCCTTAGGTAAGAAGTGTAACAAGTCATGAAGTTTAGAGTGCCAACTGCTCAATAACATCATATGCACTAAACTAGTGAGGAAATGCGAGTTATTACATGGATGCTAAAAGGAAAAATACAATAAGTTATATGTAGTTAGGTGCATTTTGAGCCAAGAATGTCTTTAAAACAAGTTTAATAACGAAGATCAGTCACATATGTTTGCTAGCATGTGCAACGTGGAACCTGTATGGTCCTTCATGTCCACGCTGTCATGGTATTAGTATAAGTTAGGATTGTAACCTTTACTTGTTCTTAAGTAAGTTTACGGGTGATGTGCATCAGAATGATAAAAATAACAACACCATAATATATTTGCAGACTTGGGTACCATATGATGGCCACTGTATAACGTTACATATCTCTGTGCAATTATCTTTGACAAGGGTAACGTAGTTCGTGCTGATAATGTTTAAAGTACGATTATAGTATAATAAGCTCTGCACTAAAGTAGCTATTAGATGCCATCGTCTTTTAATGTAACCTTACTTACTGTTTCTTCTCAATAAAGTTTATTTGAAAAAATAACACGTCTCCCATATTCACTGTCGCGAGGTTTTCTTGGTCATGACGTAATGTGTAGGTTTGTCAAAGAGGAGGAGGTGGGCGGGGCCTTCGCCGGGTAACGGCCGTCGGTCGGTCAGTGGCCTAGTCTCAGGCACTGTGAGGGTCCCGCTTCCCGGCAGTTTCCCCGGCGAAGAGAGGAAGGGCAGCCATGGCCGGCCAGCAGTTCCAGTATGACGATAGTGGCAACACGTTTCTTTACTTCCTGACTTCCTTCGTGGGGCTGATTGTCATCCCAGCCACATATTACCTGTGGCCCCGAGACCAGAACTCGGGTGAGTGACTAGGAGTGGGAGCGAGACATGTACAGAGCAGCACTGTGGTATATACTGCACTGTACCGGTGTGATATATAGCTGCACTGTACCTATGTGCTATATAGCTGCACTGTACCTGTGTGATATATAACTGCACTGTACCGGTGTGATATATAGCTGCACTGTGCCTGTGTGATATATAGCTGCACTGTGCCTGTGTGATATATAGCTGCACTGTACCTGTGTGATATATAGCTGCACTGTGCCTGTGTGATATATAGCTGCACTGTGCCTGTGTGATATATAGCTGCACTGTACCTGTGTGATATATAGCTGCACTGTACCTGTGTGATATATAGCTGCACTGTACCTGTGTGATATAGAGCAGCACTATGCCTGTGTCTTATAGAGCCACACCGTGCAGCTGAACAGATATGTGGGGGATATTCAGTGTATTGGCCTCACAGGCACCATCTACCATGTGTAGGTTTGTTTCCTGTCAGTCTATTGGAAGGGGTGTAAGTTCCTGCCTGCCTCTACTCTCTCACACGTCATTGATAGTCATATTGATGCATATGTTCATACAGTGTGGGTTACATTGTATACACTCTCTGCAAAACAGATGTTCTTTCCACTGTTAATCAGACTACACACACACACACACACACGCATAGCACCTTGCTTATATATTATTTACATCTGAATGTTACAAATAGTCAAAATAAATTGCCAAACATATTTTGAATGTGGTCTTGGTTTTTTCCTGATGTGTACATGCTATGATCTAATTATTAAAGAAATAAGAGTTTTTTTTTCCTAGGGAAGGGCATACCAAAGTAGGACTAGTCATCCTTTTGTGCTGTCTGAGACTTGTAAGTCTGAATGTTCATCAGTTCTGTTCAGATAATACCAGTTTCAGAGCAAGTTGTGTAACATGATCAGATTGTGGTTCCTGGAAGTGACCTTTTAATTGCTGACATGAGTTTGCATTCGTTCTGTATTTTTGTGGTGCTAGTTTACTGACTGGTATGAGTTATGTTCACTGTTGTTGTTCAGACCTACAATGATGCATTGTATTTGTAGTGCAAAAGTGCTTCTTACTCGGTACATAGGCTTTTTAGTTTAGGGTTCGCAACTTTTTTATATTTTGTTTTATTGCTCTAAAAATCCTTTATTCTTATACTACCATTGTTAATCCTTAATAATTGTGATATATTAAAATATTTGTCACATCACCTCTGAGCTCTTGAAGTTGTTTCCAAGAATTTAATAATAGTAATATCCTTTATCTATAAAGCTCCAACCAATTATGCAGCGCTGTGTATTGAGGGGATTGTGATACAAAGAAGTATTATAAAATGAATTGAAACAGATGGTAATGATGACCCTGTCCAAATGAGCTTACTATCTAGGAGGTAGGGAACAACTTGTACATAAAGCACTGGTCACCTTATTTGAAGATGCCATTGACAGTTTGTGCAGCTACGTTCACACACAGCCAGTATTTCCCCTGTATGCAAATAAAGTAAATGCATTTGCACCCCATGCATTGCAACTTTGTCCAGGAGCAAATCTGCACCTTTTTTTTTTTTCTTTTTTAAATGATTTGCTCCTAACTGCAAATGAGGCCTGGATGCACAGCAGCAAACTGCTTAAACCAAAAGAAAGATAGTCATAGGGACCATTGATGCATGCTGTGTTCTTAATGTGTTGGATTTTACCATGAGATAAAATGGGAACAAAGAAGAGAGTGATTGCCATAGTGATCAGCAGTCCCCTCAGTTTGATTGTTATCCATTTTAAAGGCTATGGTTACCCCCAGCTGAATCACATTATTTATTGCAAAAGTCTGGGTGGCTCGGCAGCAGCAGTGCGTACTTGGTCGGAGTGACAGGAGTGTGTATGTGTGCTGATCACGTGACACTCATATCCATGGATATGAACATTTTTTTCTGCTAGGTACGCCTCACTGCTGCAGAGTCTCTTGGTTGATTGTGTTAAAAAATGCGATTTGTCTGAGGATGTACATACCCATAAAAGCAGCTTGTCATTGGCAAAAGCAGTGTTTTGAACAAGCATTTTCTATCGTTCTTGAATGTAGATATTCATATATGTTATATCCGTAAGATGATTGTCTGGTGCTACGGAACCTGTGGCGCCCTATAAATAAATGATTCATGAATAACAAATAGATCTGCTTATTAGCCCACTATTTAAGAGAAATGGCAGATGTTATGTTGTTTGCTGTTTTCTGTATAAACATGAAGATTTTAACATTTCTGGTAAGAAAAAGTTAATATTCATTATTTCCTCCACCCTCTATCATATCATGAACAAATATAATCATTCCACAAGTTGTGAAAAGTGTGCTGTTGATTCTTAGGACTAAAAAGAAAGAATGATACAGCATTACATGTCTGTGTTGCTTACATTAAGATTATTATGGACCTGTCTATGGAGCCTATTTATTGAGCCATAATGCAGAAAATGCTTTTCCCCCATGGTTTAGGCATTTCTAAGTTACGTTGCTATATAAAAAAGAAAAAAAAAAGTCTGGGGTAGGGGATATCACCTGCATTAGACTAAGTTTTGCATTAAACCACAGTCCACATAAATTTTCAATGGTTGCTGTGGTCTGTGGCAATTTAACAAACTCCCAAAAGCCTAGCTCTTCAGGGCTTGAGCCCATCAGCTAACGATATTTTAAGATGGCGTTGGCCATTCTACCCTATGGGGAGAGCATTGCGGTAGAGGGAACTTTGGATCCCTCTCTGCAGCCTTGCTACTCTCCCCTCCGGTAAAATTTGCAAAATTCCTTTGTGCATGCACAGTTCAGACATCTGGACAGATTGCGGAGTTGACAGGTAAGATAAGTTATCATCACCATTTCATAGACAGGACAGCCTCCTATCTGATGTGCTGTCCCAGGATGTTTTTTTTTTTTTTTTTGTTTGTCTTTTAATAAATGGAGCCTAAATGTTGCGATGACATGATGATTAATGGGGCAAAAAACCCTTAATTATTAAATAGCCCCCTAACAGTCTACACACTCTGCAGCACGTTTGCTACCTCAAAGACTGAAAGCCACTCTCGCATGTTTGGTTTTGCAAAGCCCTTCTGTGTTTCATGATAAAGAAATGCCATCCTTCTTTTGTCATAACTACATGTTCTAAAAAAATAGAACATGTTCACTTTTATTAGAATATGTTGCTATCTTTTATACTTTGATCAGGGTAAATATCTTATTTTAATAGCGCTGTTGTGCCCACCTGCCTGAGGAGGAAACATCCCAACATTGATAAAATGTAGAACATGTTAATGTCTACACTTGACTCAGACTTTGGTAGGAAAGTAAACGTCGTAATCCAGTACCGACTCTGAATAATATACTTTTAGGGAAGGAAAGCCATTTCTGCCATTTCTATGGTGTTTAGGAACTTTAGTTTAGACTTCTTTGCATGTAGAATTTTCATTACAAATTGCAGTTAGATGCTGAAGGTTAGTGCGCTACACAGCTAGAAATTGCCAACAGGTATTGCTGCTCCAGTTCTTCTGTGCATTTAGGGTGTCCCTTTATGGCAGCCATCAAAGATAATTACTATGGTAATTATAACCATTGCAAAGGACTTTTCATGAGCTTTCTTTAAAGTTGTTTGAACTGACTGTACAGTGTGGTGTGAAGCCACGTTGAACTTTGCACATCCTTACAACATCATTGGAAGATAATCTACTTTACATGTTTTGAAAGTGGATATATGTTATACTTTGTGATTGTCCAAGTATCATGTTCACCTATCCAATGTTCTCTGTATACCAAGTTACAATCTATGGACATGAGCTAAACTACAATTTCACAGAACTGTTAGATATTACTATTGATTTACATTATTGATTGACCTGGACAAAATGACATAATTTGGATTTTACTCAGTCTGTACTATTGATGTTGGATTTTTTCAAAACGGATTGACCAGTATACTTAAAAAGTAAAACAGTGGGCTGTATTTTGACTGATACTGTACAGTTGATACATGTGTTTTAGGCCTCCTACAAGCAGTCATTGAAAATGTAGCACTTGTTGAAGCATAGGGAATCTCAAAACTGCGTTGCAGCATAGTATATTATGTACTTTACATAGTGCTTTAACAGGCATTTCCTTGAAACTGTTATATTTTATTGAGTGTTAATATTTGTTATTGCTGGAGGCAATGTTGAAATTAATGTGAAGTGAGCGCTTTTCAAAGGCATGTGTGTACAGGTCCATTCACTTACATTATTATTTGCTAGTTTTCACTAGTTTTTGCAGAACTGTTAGATGCGTTTTAATTCTTGAGTTTCAAACACTTTCTGAACCATTGCTTACATTTTGTTTCTCCTTCCTTTTTAGAACATGTTAGACTGAAAAATATACGTCCTGTATATAGAAGCTGTTTATGGTACCAGCTGAAGTCTATAAAGCCACAGCAAAATATAATTCCAACTGTGAAGTAAGTGAAATATTTTTTCTTATTGATGTCCTTTTTATAGCAATATATTGCAATGTTTCCAATTTTTAAATATGTAATATGTATTTATGTATATACCAGGGAGTACAATAATGGTCTTCCACCTCCCAGTGGCATTATGTTTATGTGCAGGGCAACACAACTGCATGGATCCCTTAGGTGTCTGGGCATAATAAATAAAATATTGCCCACACTCAGCTGATTGTGCTGCTTAAGTGCTCTTAATGACAACAATTAGGAGTGCCTCCCAAGATGTGCCTGACCTTCTCCTCCAATAATATGACTGATCTGCTGCCTTTTTCCCCTTCTCTAATAATATGACCAAACCTGCCTCAACCTTCCCTCTCCTCCAATATCATGATCGTTAAGTTTATGTGTAACATCATCAGTGCACAGGATCCTGCTTCAGGCAGAATTGCTTTGTGAGAAAACATTAAGAGATTTAAGTAAGTTAGACATATATATTGATCTAGATGTTCATTATAATGATGTTACAAATTAGGAACAGTAAGCAAAAATGGAAACCATACCAAGTGGACATTTGGACGTGGCAGAATGGAAATGTTAGCAAATGGAATTTCACAATGAAGTTAGTAGGAGAATATGGCATATCACTGAACTGGTTCCATAAAACTAACTGTACCTGCGAATGAAAGTGACTGCTGCTTGCAAAAGTGCAATAAAATATATTATAAAGTAATTGCCAATGAAGCAAACAACCAAATAGTTTTTTGTTTGTTTTACTAACAGAATGTCACTTTTTCCCTTCCTTACCTGCTTGCTGACAGAAAGTTATTAGCATTGAAATTTTCATTTTTGGGTCTAAACTTTAATATTTCCCAACACTGCATTTGTTTTATTGTGGGATCAAGTGTTTAATCTGAAGTAATGGCCGTGATTTGTTTGTTACTGTCTGCCATGCACCTTACATTTCAGAGTTGTATTTACCAGTGAATGACTGACTTTACAGTGCAAAAAAACTTACCGTAATATGAGCATTAAAAAGATGAGGTGCTGAACTTCTACCTGCTTTTAAAATCTTGTATATTTATTTTCCGATCTTGTGTATTTTTATTTATTAATTTTTTCTATGTATATTAAACAGGAAAATAGTGTTGCTGATTGGATGGGCATTATTTCTTTTTCTTGCCTACAAAGTTTCCAAAACTGATAAAGAATATCAAGAGTACAACCCATACGAAGTGTTAAGTTTAGATCCGGTAAGTAGCTAAATTCTTTAGTAAATCTCATATGAAAATGATTCATACGTTAAAGGACCGATAAACCCTGAAATTTATGAATAATCGTAAAACACATTCAGGTTACCCTGACATTCTTCTGCAGCTCTATTAAAGTAAACGTGAAGCACACTTCATTATATATGGTTGAGGCTCCTCCCCATCTGTTTATTTTTTATTACCTTTTATTTAATTTTTGCATACAGAATGTTAGAAGTACAGAGGAGAAATGGGAGAGGAGGTGGGGGGAGCAGATCAGGTTGGATTTCAGTATAATACAGATTGGAAAATGCTTTATTTTCTTTTAAACCGTTTATTGTACAGATATAACAAAGTATATTAACATACACTGATCTGTATGTCATTGATGAATTGTACAAATGCATTTTCAACGTTTTTAAAGGATAGAGAAGTTAGAATGGAAAATAGAAAAAAGGGAGGTATGAGGGGAAAGGGAGAAGAATGGGTAACATAAAGGAAGGAATAAAGAGAGTATAAACGGGGTGAAGAACAAGATCCCGTGATTCCAAACACTTAAATCAATAAACATTGATACACATATCACTGTATATTTTCATGACATTGAAATTTTCATGACTTCGCAATAGGTTAACTGAAGAATAAGTATAACAATACGGAGCGTGGGTGGAGGAGAAGCGTAGACTAGATGTTACATTACTTCAAGATGCAAAATAGCTCAGACCAAACCACAACCCAGGATTGCAATACTACTCGTAAATAGGAGAGCATTATAGTTGTCTCAATAGAGACCATTTGGTTCCCTCGTAACTCATGACTTGCATAATTCGAGTTTGGACATGGGGTTCTAAGGTTTAAATATATATACCCCACTTAGCATAGAACCCTTTAATGCCTTTATCTAAATCGGAGAATGCAGCACGTCTATCAAATTACATAATATATAATAATTCCAATGTAATACGGTAATTTTAACCCGAATTTCTGCTTGCGGCTCACTGAGCCGCGAGCAAAAATCAACGTTAAACATTACTGTACTAACGGCAATAATGCGCACTATTATCATAGTAACGATAATGGTGTGCCGATCGCGTTACTTTTCACAGTAACGCAGCCAATTGAATTTGCCCCAATGAAGTAAAGGATACATACAGCCACAAAGAAGCATATTTGATTCCAGATAGTGCCTGAGGGTCTTCGAGTGGTATACTTCACTGGTTTTGAAATTCCAGTGGGGGTAGGGGGTGTAAAATTGACTCGCCCTCATCTCCAGGTGTGAGTACTAGACAAAGTTACAGGCCAAGATTTAGTGGAGGGTAGGCCCCATGATAATCTAACCTTGAGGACCAAATGGATTCAAATTTGGCAGGAGAGTTTGTGATGGTACATGTAGTGTGCTTAATCATGTGTACATACCAAATTCTTGATAACATTAAAGACTTTGAGGGTGGATCAGGCTTTTTCCAGCAACTGGCTGGCAACACACTGCTGCAGATAAGATGTGTCATCTAACTTTTGTGTATGCTTGGGTGTGACAGGGATGCTTTAGGCACTCCCACCAAAAGCGCAACAGGGTACCATACCATTCAGGCAGCCTCCAGTACAAGTTCGAGAGCTCAGAAAAAGTTTATTCAGTCTTGATGAAACAAGATATTATCACAAGAACACTTTAACAGCATTTTATCCGATACACGCATATGAAAATGACGCTACGTTAGTTCCTATCGTCAACCATTCTTCTGGGACCACAGTCTCCCTTGTCCTGCTACCATACAATCTTATCAAGTCCACTTCAAAGGAAAGCAGTAATCTCTACATGGTGAATAGCAGGCCTCTAGTAGAAGATCTCTGACAATATAGGACCTCCAATGTGGAGCGCTGGAGGAATGACGTTATAATCTATTATATAGTTGCTTTAGTTGTATACATTGATAAAGTCCTGAATTTGAGATGCGGGGCCTATTCTGGATCTCTGCATCGGTGGGGAAGCTTGGAAAGGGAGCAGTATCTGCTATGTGGCACCCCTTGTTTTATTCATGAAGAGAAGGGGCGTGGAACCATTCCGGGGGAAAGCCTGGGTTTTTCCCAATTTGGGATTAATTGGAGTTGGAGAGAAGTGGGAAGCTGCACGTGTTGTAGTCCCGAAGAGCTATTTTTGGATGCTGCTTGATGCAGTGGGCATTTTATCAAAATAGAATTTGAAAGTTTGGATTCAATAGAGACCCAAATTCTTCACACACTGAGCAAGGTCAATTGCTCTAAAGTACAGTGTTAGGTTGGGGCCCCCAGACCACCCTCCTTTCCAGAGTTATGGAGGATGTGCATTTGCACTCACAATTATCTGCCCTCCCAGATAAGTTAGAAATCTTGTGCTGCAATTGCTTTTGTGGGCATTTTGATCGAAAGTAGTTGGTAAATATAGATCAGCCTTCCGCGGGCATTCATTTTTACTGCACTGGCATGCCCGACCTGCAAGGTCAGAAATGAATTCCAACTGTGGAAGTCTGCAGCTAAGGTTTTAAATAGTGCTGGGTAGTTTGCCTCAGAAAGTTGTTTGTAGTATCTCTTAAGAAAGATCCCGAGACTATTAAGCTTGTGGCTTTGCCAGCAAATTTTGACATTCCTTTCAATATGCTCCTTCAGTTGAGGGGTTATATTAAGTATTTTCCCCAGAAAATTTTGCCAGTTGGGCATTAAGAAGCAGCCAGGTGGGGGGAGGGGGAGGGGCAGTTGTAATACTTTGCAATAATAATGAAAAATGTTAGTGGTTACTGCCGACACCTACCAGTACTGGTCACACTCGTGATCACTGGTCTAACCAGCACTGCTGGCTGTAGTGCTAACGTAGCCTATTATAATAAGAGAAAGAAACAGTGGTTTATTATATAATAATAGGACTCTGTTGGGCTCCAAGTGCCGGGTGGCAAGTAAAAGCAGCCGGGTGGAGCACCCGGGAAATAGTTGCTGGTGAGAACACTGATTAATTTCCAAAATCAGAGCCTTCTCTGACTTGTTCAACTTTGGATCTTGTTTAAATTCCTTTTGCTTTATTAACTCCCCCTCGCACCAAATACACACACACGTATTGTGGGCATGTTTATTTGGGTATTATCGCATCATATATTACTGCCATCAATTGTCTTTGCTGTTAGAATTTACGTAACTGTTTTTATTCAAAGGGTGCAACTGTCTCGGAAATTAAGAAACAATACCGCCTGCTCTCTCTGAAATTCCACCCTGATAAAGGAGGAGATGAAGTCATGTTTATGAGGATCGCAAAGGCTTATGCAGCGTAAGCATTTTAATTCAAACATTGTATTGTGTGGAGCCTGGGTCAGTAGTAAATTTTCTACTGCTTATTTATTTCAAATGCATAATTACAGTGTACTTAAATGTTGTGGAGTTTTAATGCATACTTATATAGGTGCGATGCCTATTATCTATAGGTTTGATAAATAATTATTGAGACTACAATCTTCATTAGTTCGAATCTTAAATTCATATTTTTCCCTGTACACATCATTGATCTCAGTTATGTTTACTTAATACTTTATAGTTATACGGCTCAATGTTCTCACTAAAGAGCTTTGTTGCTGACAAAACTAACCCTATTGTATAGTCTGTGAGTTATAGAAAATGGCTTGCAGGCCTTAACGCTTCAGAAATAAGACCAAATTGACATTTACATGTGCATTACAAGTGTGAAGCATTGACCCAGGTGCAGTGAAATGGATCCTGCAGCAGAAATAAGTGTGTAGTAAATAGTGCTAAAAAATAAAATTATGAGCAGCGAGAACAGCACAGAAAAAAGCTTCATTATAAAGGTGAGGGTGTGCCACTGAAGCTGTTGGAATGGTCAAATTATATATTCATTAAGTAAATAAAATTGTTGTAATAATCATTGACAGTGCTGGCTGCAGCAAGAGCCGGCTTGTGACATTTTTTGCAAGAATGCAGAGTAAGTACTGTCAGTGACAGGTGTAGAAACGCTTGGTGGGCATTGATATATGAATGCTAAATGGCCACCCAACTATTATGTATGCAAAGTGGCACAACCACGGGGGGGTAGCCACTTGGACCACAAAGAGAAGGTATAAATTTGATACCTATCATTTAATGTGTGCTAGGGAATTTAATGTGAATGTTAAGACAGGTGTAGTAATTTATTAATACATTTTAGACAAAAATGAAATGTAGAAAGAAAGGACAAGACTGTGTGGCATTACATGAACATACTTATATGTACAGTTTATTAATTTTTATTCATGGTCTGTGTATAACAGTATATTATTGTTAATGATGGATTTGACACATGGCATCTTAAATGATTTGTCCTTATTTATAATATAACCATTGTCTCTGAACAATGATTCAATAGATTTTGCTCATTTTTAGTTTAACAGATGAACAATCCAGAAAGAATTGGGAAGAATTTGGTAACCCTGATGGACCACAGGGTAAGCAACTACACTGCTCTTATAAACATAGTGGTTAAGGTATCATTTCTTTTTTTCTTTTTTATAAACCCCCTTATTTTCAACTATAGCATGCATAGGAAGGATAAAGAATAAGTTTAAGACAATCAATGGACATTACAGTGACAATGAAACACTCTTAAAGGCGGTATCCAGAGCATTAGGCCTGAGCAAGAAAAAAAGGAAGATAAAATAATTCAACAATAAGGCCTTGTTCCCCCTTAGTGGAGCTACATTTTGGGTTTTTTGGGTGGGAAGGAAAGGTGAGAGGAGGGGGAAGGAGGGAAGAAAAAGGAAAGCAGAAAAGGAGTAGAGAAAATGTCGGAGTTCGATGGGACTCCGAGAGGTGACGCATCTACCTTTTGAGATCACAAATAAGCAACGAGGAGGGGGGTCCTGTCACCTTCGGGCCGGCTAAAGTATAATTATATTACTGTATTACTCTTGTTCTTAAAATATGTAATCATTGCAGTAATTATTTATTTTTATGATTTTTTTTTTTTTTTACGACTCATTAACAGTACCTGAAAATATAAATGCTCACATTATTTTCTGTCTTTTTTTTTTTTTTTTTAAAGCTACAAATTTTGGCATTGCACTGCCAGCCTGGATTGTGGATTCAAAAAATTCTATGCTGGTGAGTTGGTAAAAATGGGTTTAATGTGTTCATTTTCATTAGAGTTACATGTAAGATTTTTGTTGGTTGTGTTCTTGCATAATTAGATTTGATTTTTGGTGTTGGATCACTAATTGAACCATATTACAATACATTGATATGTTTGTGCTGCATGTGACATGCCCATATTCTTTTGTTGTAGGTTTTGCTTGTGTATGGACTTGCCTTTATGGTTATCCTTCCAGTTGTTGTGGTAAGTGCAGCACCGGCTGTCTGTGTTGGCAGTGCTAGGATACCAAGTTGATATTTTGGGCTATATAGTGGGCAAAATACACCATTAATACTTATAAAGCTGAAAAAACAACTCCATTGCAAAACTGTATGAATAAAGAAAATAGTGGTTGAATGGACTGAATCACGTTCCTGGCAAAGTGTGTGACATTTAGAATGTATTTTTTATTTTTTTTTGCAGATTTTTTTTTTCTTCTGAAAACAGAAATGATTTCAGTGTCTAATGAATCGGGACAGATGGCAGACTTTTCAGTTCCATCTGCACGTACAACTTTGTTTTTTACCACCATTGTACCTCCATAATATTTGCTAATGCTAATATTATCCCTTTGACTTAATAACATTTATTTTGTGGTCAATAAAATTATGGTTATTGGTTGTTTTCAGCAATAGGTTTGATAAATATATTTTATCAAAAGATGAAGGAGCATAAACTCCAACATTTAAAAACCCATAATAATCCACACAGGTATGATTTAAAGCATTTGTTTTGTTTGCATTTAATTTTACTATACGGAATAGACCCATGTTATCAATTCCTGTTTCATAAGTGCCTTTTAAAGGCCATCTAACATCAAACATTTCCTTACTGGGGTAATCATATGTTATACTTCATTGTATGTTGTTTTTAAATAGGCCAAGAAACTTTAGAGAGCTGATTGCCAGCTCTTTGTCATATTTTTGGTTTTCTGTATCAGACACAACACGGAAACTGTGCTTATAAGCCTGTTCAGAGGGATAACGTAGCATAAAGATTGCCCTGTCCTAGTCATTATTAGGCAAAAAAATGTGTACGTTACAGCCCATTTATCATTATTTTAATGACCCTTCAATTTTTATTTTTATAGATTTCAGTTAAATGTTTTGTGTATTCTGTTTAAGGTGCACTATTTATGAACTTTTTTAAGTGGTATTTTAGTTGTAGCTGTTGATTCAAAGTTTAAACATGGTTTGATGCCAGTTTTGTACACTTCATATTTTTAGAATAGTCAGTGGAGACACTAGAAATTGAGACAACACGAAATAAGGTATCTAGTATCTGTAAAATATGTCTCATGCCTATATTTATTTGGTGGAATTGTTGTTCTAGGGTTCTTGGTGGTATAAATCAATCCGTTATAGTGGAGATCAGATCCTTATTCGCACTACTCAGATTTATACATATTTTGTGTACAAGACCCGGAACATGGATATGAAACGTGAGTATAGTTTATATTTTAATTACAATGAACTTGCTATGAAAAAATTTTAAATTACAATTTGTGTGCTGTAATGTTTTCCTTTTTTTTTTTTTCAATCATTCAAAAAAAAAAAAACCATTGAGTACACCGTAATCCACCCTGGTAATGTATGTATGTTTGGTGGATTTGAATATGTGAAAAGCTAGCTTCTGACCACTGTGGTAACTAGGCTTTAAGCTTTGCCTTGTTTCCACTACTCTATGCACATTCATCCCATCACACAGCCTTGGGAATGCAGCTTGGAGCTTCAGTGCTTATTTTATTTAATTGTTTCTTCTGTATTCTTGTAAAAGTCCTTTAGGAGTAGTATTAATAAACATTCAAGGGACATATTTATCTACTTTTCTGGAGTTTTTATTTCTAAGTCAAATCTAGATAATGGCTACATGTTGTTCAAGAGCTGCAATGCACAAACTGTATACGACCTGAAGTTGATTAGAGCTAAAATCAGTTGGCAAAAATAAATCCAGCGAGGGTTAATAAAATATTTATTTCTTTTCACAAATGGTCTTTAAAAATATATTGACATTTTGGTCTAGTTTCTGTTTCAAACCATAGATTGCATAATAACAGCAGCTAAAATAGTTTAGAAATAGGCCTAATACACTGTACAATTCTTGATTCAAAGACTTTGTAAGCCTGCAGTATATATTGCTACAAGCTCCCTACCCACTCACTAGAAATACATTTCATGTTGACAACATTTAGTTTAATAGGTCAATGCTGAGTTTTTCTGGATGACTTAAATTATAATCCTGGTTTCATTTCATAATCATCTTTGTATTTGAAATTAGATTGTAGGCTATGCAGAGCAGTAATGTTTTTCCTTGAAAAATGCTGTGTAAATTACTGCATCACATTTACAAACTAAAGAGAATATCAAATAGATCTAATTGGAATTGAAGATGAACATTATATTGAATTTTGACTCGTGTTTGTCGTGTCTTGATGTGTCCAAGGCTTGTGTTGTGTTCAGTCAGAATGTATGTAATTCTGTGCCTCTGTTCTTTTAGGTCTAATTATGGTGCTGGCTGGGGCGTCAGAGTTTGATCCACAATATAATAAAGATGCAACAAGCAGGCCTGCAGATAATGTACAGATTCCACAGGTAAAAAACCTTTTCATCAGCATTCTCTTTAGTGTAGAAATGCAAAACATCACTGATTGTGCTAACAAACTTATTGTTTTCTTTAGTTAATAAGAGAAATTGGTAGCATCAATCTGAAAAAGAATGAGCCTCCGCTAACCTGTCCCTACAGTCTTAAGGCCAGAGTCCTTTTACTGGCTCACCTGTCACGGATGCAAATTCCAGAGGCACTAAAAGAAGGTGAAGTGCTTGATTTTGTTGGTTTTGAAAATTTCCACAAGTTTGTACTATGCTAATGAGTGTTTTGGTTTTTGGTCCTACAGATCAGCAGTTTATCTTAAAGAAATGTCCTGCTTTGCTCCAAGAAATGGTTAATGTTATATGCCAGCTGATAATCATGGCTCGTAGTCGAGAAGGTAAGACTAGTTAGCTTGTTACTGCTTAAAATGTTTTATTGAAATGCGGTTTAAAATATATTTGGGGTAGAAAAGTTAATTTTAACAGGATACACATAGGTATATACAAAAGTTTGGGTATCGTGATCAATTTGCATGGTTCACTGAATTTCTGAAAATAAGGTAATCCAACCCCTGCAGGGTATCAACATATTTTTGTACAGTCATGGCCAAAAGTTTTAAGAATGACACAAATATTATTTTTCACAAAGTCTGCTGCCTCAGTTTTTATGATGGCAATTTGCATATACTCCAGAGTGTTATGGAGAGCGATCCGATGAATTGCTATTAATTTCAAAGTCCATCTTTGCCATGACAAACATGTGCAGTCATCATTGCTTTGCACAAGAACGGTATATAGATTGCTGCTAGTAAGATTGCACCTAAATCAACTATTTATTGGATCTTCAAGGAGAGAGGTTCAGTAGTTGTGAAAGCGGCTTCAGGGTGCCCAAGAATGTCCAGCAAGCGCCAACACCGTCGCCTGAAGTTGATTCAGCCGTGGGATCGGGGCACAACCAGTGCAGAGCTTGCTCAAGAATGGCAGCAGGCAGGTGTGAGTGCATCTGCACGCACAGTGAGGTGAAGGCTTTTGGAGGATGGCCTGGTGTCAAGAAGGCCAGCAAAGAAACCACTTCTCGCCAGGAAAAACATCAGAGACAGATTGATATTCTGCAAATGGTACAGGGATTTGACTGCTGAGGACTCGGGTAAAGTCATTTTCTCTGATGAATCCCCTTTCGGATTATTTGGGGCATCTGGAAAAACGCTTGTCTGGAGAAGGAAAGGTGACAGTCCTGTGTCATGCCAACAGTAAAGCAGCCTGAGACCATTCACGTGTGGGATTGCTTCTCAGTCGAGGGAGAGGGCTTACTTACAATTTTGCCTAAGAACACAGCCATGAATAGAGAATCCTCCAAGAGCAACTTCTCCCAACCATCTAAGAACAGTTTGGCAACAAACATTGCCTTTTCCAGCATGATGGAGCACCTTCCCATAAGGCAAAAGTGATAACTAAGTGGCTCAGAGATTAAAACATCAACATTTTGGGTTTATGGCCAAGAAACTCCCCAGACTTTAATCCCATTGAGAATTTGTGGTCAATCCTCAAGAGGCGGGTGGAGAAACAAAAACCCACAAATTTTGACAAACTCCAAGCATTGATTAGGCAAGAATTGGCGGCCATCAGTCATTATGTGGCCCAGAAGTTGATTGACAGCATGTCGGGGTGAATCGCAGAGGTCTTCGAAAAGAAGGGTCAACACTGCAAATATTGACTCTTTGCATAAACTTAATGTAATTGTCAATAAAAGCCTTTGATACTTATGAAATGCTTGTAATTTTACTTCAGTATACCATAGCAACATCTAACAAAGGTCTAAAAACACTGAAGCAGCAAACTTTGGGAAAACCAATACTTGTGTCATTCTCAAAACTTTTGTACATTATAATGCACAGATACTACTCATTTACTGAATTTAACAGTTTGGGTATCCTTTCGTCTCTACTTAATAAACCCATTTGGCAGAAATCACAGCTTCCAAACATTTCTTGCAGCAAGAGTCTTTCTACCCATAAAGAGCATAAATATTCTTAGGTTGTCTTGCATGCAGTGTGTGTATGAGATATCCCCAAGTATTTACAAATAAAACTGTTTCTTTTTTTTTTTTCTTCTTCTTTTTCTCAAGAGAGGGAACTCAGACCACCATCATTGTCCTCTCTGGAGAACTGCATGAAGCTCTGTCAGATGACCGTACAAGGCCTCCAACAGTTCAAATCTCCCTTTTTGCAGCTGCCTTTTATTGAAGAAGATCACTTAAGACGAGTTTTTAACCACAAAAAGGTATGGGAGTTAATTCCCATCTTGCCATGATGCATTGGGCTCCGATAGATGGGCACAATTGGTTTAATTGAGGGAAATTTTCCCTACTGTTTAGTCAATGAACTATTTAAAAAAACAACAACATGGTAACGGAAACTAATAGTTAAATGTTTTATGACTAAGCATATTTCTTGCTTAAATTCAATCATTAACACACATTCTGTTGGTTTGTGACTGCAAAGTTACTATATAGGCTTGTACATCACTTTTTTTTTTTTTACGTCCTTCCAAATTTTTTTATGATATTTCTTTAATCTGGAAGTACCTTGGATATATACATATCAATGACACAATATCTTTTATGGAGTCTGGTCAGAAGAGTTAGCAAGTGTCAACCTTTTGCGGTGTAATATGAAAAAGTTGTCACAATGACCTTGTTTTACAATGTTAATATCTAATTACTCTTTACCTGCTCTATAAATTAGACCTAAAATACATATAGCTGAGGCACATACAAGAAGAAAAACACATAACTGCTTAGTAAGAATTGAGTTTACCTGTTTTGTAGCTACAGCATTGTTAGAAAGAAAAGTGCTGCAGCAGTTATGGTTCAATTTCTTACGTCTCGTTTTCTTTGTTTAATCCATATTAATAGTTTAAAATTAAGACAATTCGGGACCTGGTCAGTATGAAGAAGGCAGATCGTCGCCTGCTGTTCAGCTTTCTGGAGGATAGCAGTTATGAGGAGCTAGTAGCAGTTCTCGGCAGCTTTCCAAACATCACAATGGAGATAAAGCCTCAGGGTATGTGGGGACTAAAGTATATGTTGCATGTTTATTTCATTTGCTTTATTCAATGCATAAACTCAGAAATCCTGCAGTTGTGCCATCAGAATTGGTAAGCGCACCCACCCTGTTACCCATCCAGTGTTTGTATCTGACTATGTTAAATGATGAATATGAAATAGATTTAAACTAATAGTTATGTTTAAACTTCACTTAACCCTTCTCCCTGCTTCCTTGACTATACATACTTCATTGACGATCCTTGTCTATAGCGGTATAACTCTTCCAGTCTGTAGGCCACACGGAAGCTGGTGGTGGGGGGGGGGGGGGGGTGGTGAGTCTGAAGTCTTGCATGGGATATATTAAATAGATATTATGTAATAATTGTCGGTGCTTATTCTTGCCAGCACACATTTCAATATATCTAGTACAATAGAAATGAGGTATTCGCATAGTGATTATACTAAAATTCGAAGGAGCTTATTCATTTTTCAATAGAAGTGGTATATAAAGATAATAGTGGGGGACCTAGCGCAGAGCCTTGTAGTGCTGCATCTGATAGAGGAGGTGGATCAAGATAAATGGACAGTAAAGGAGCAGTTTGATAAATAGGATGAGAACAAGATAGGATAGTGTCTTGGGAATGCAGTGTTTTTATGACTATAGTTATCAACCGTGTCATATGCAGCAAAGTGGTCAAGGAGATTTAGAAGCCAGTAATGGCCTTTAGATTTAACAGTGATCTCTAACCACCTTTGTGCTGTGTCTGTGATGTGTTTGGCTTGAATGCTTGACTGAAGAGAGTCAATAGATTGTGGATAATCAATAGGGATGTTGAACTCGCCCATGATGATGGTGGCGATGTCAGTGGATCATTAAAAAGGAAGCAAAGCAGAGAAATCTTCAAGGACTTGTTGGTGTGGTCCTGGTGGATGATACCTGAACCATTTTCAACCCCTTCTCTCTGCAACAAGCAGAGAGGTGGGTTTGAAAATCCTGATATGTACTTCAGAAGATGGGAACACAAGTGATAGAACTATTGGTAGAACTGTAAATGTGCAGTGTCCTGCTAATTTCGCGAGCCATGTTTCTGTTATTGCAAAAAGGTTGATGTTTTTGAGGAAGAGGTCAGGAATGGAGGTTTGTTTGTTACAAACAAAGCGTGCATTCAACAGGGCACAGTTAAAGTATTTTGAAAGTAATGGGAGACTGGTGATGTGTTTTAGTGTTTTTGGATTTGAGTTTGCTAGATTTACTGTTCTGAAACAGAATAATATGTGTGGGAGATGTGGAGGGACCTGGATTTGGTGATGCATCACTAACTAATAGAAGCAGAAGGCAAGAGAAAAATGCAGATGGTAAGTTTTATATGTGCTTTTATTTTTTTGGTGACAGTTTGAGAATATTGCAGTTAAGCAATTAAGATAGGAAAAAATAGGTCAATTCCCAACCATGGCCTTATCTGTTTGCGTGGGTTTCCTCCCACACTCCAAAAACATACTGGTAGGTTGTAGGTTAATTGACTGCTATCAAATTGACCCCCGTGTGTGTGTGTGTGTGTGTGTGTGTGTCTGTCTATCTGTCTGTGTGTGTTAGGGAATTTAGACTGTAAGCCCCAATGGGGTAGGCACTGATGTGCGTTAGTTCTCTGTACAGCGCTGCGGAATTAGTGGCACTATATATATATATATATATATATATATATATATATATATATATATATATATATATATATATATATATATATATTATATAAATATATATATTATATAAATAAATGGTGATGATGAGAGGAGGCAATATGGGTAAAGGGATGCAAAGCAGGATGTTGTAATTTGAACATTAATGACATGGAAGCATAGTAAGAAAACAGTTTAGTAAACATTGTGTGCTTTGGTAGGGTTTAGAGAATATGTGGCACAAGAATAAGACAAATTGAGTAGAGAGATAAATCCTGAACAATGTAACCTTTTATGCATTTAACAGCTGAAAAACAGGGTTTGTAATTCTCATGTGTTAACTGGTTGTTCAGGTGTGTTTTAAATTGTGAATTTTGTACACTTTGTGAATAAATAACTTGGTGGAAAAAAAAATCACAATTGCATTTGCTCCTAGCAGTTGCATTCCTCTAGAGTATTTCTAAGATATAGTTTGGCTCATGATTGTAAACAGGCCACATATACGTTGATTGATAAGCTAATGAAAGTGCTGAGAGTTAGATCTTGATAGCCTTGCTAGTTCAGAGACCTAACATTTACACCACTGAGCAACACATAACACAGGTAAAACCAACTGCTAACAAATTGCAGATTGTGTAAATAAATCCCAATATTTATGTAAAACAGGCAGGTGAAATTGTGTCTGTTCTGTGTGTCACTTTAAGGGGTCTTCTATTTTGTATTAACTGCTTTCTGTGCTGAAGAAAGGGTTAGGAACGTAATTCAAATCTGTCAGGATGGGAGGTGATCGAACAGGAGCCTTGACTATCCAATTGTCTCTCATTCGGTCTTTCCTCCTGTCCTGTCAGATTGAATCCCTTGGACAGCTTTAGTCCTGCAGCACTGAAAGCTCCACACACTCCTTGTTCTGAAATAATGTGATCCAGATTCTCTTCTTTGGTAACTATAGTGTCAGTAGGCAAAACTCATCTGAGTTAACAGAAGAGGGAACTTGAGACTTCTTTGGTTTTCTATCTAATTATAAAATTTGGTATTTAACACAAACTGTCCATTGTAATGTGTAATTATGTGTACATGTCTGGAAATGCTCTCTAGATGATAAATGTGAACAAAGTGCAAAGTTTCTGCAAGTGAAATCACTGCTGGGCTTGGTTTCACCTGAATAGTGATAATAGCTGGTTTAATTTATTCTACTGTTTTATGAGAAATAATTGTATAGACTAACATTGTCTACTTTCTGTAAAGTATAATTTAATTTAACATTTTCTTGATACATTCTCACATTTTAAGAATAATAGACCATCCAATGAGAATGCCCCAATGTTCAGTTTGTATATTTCGGTTACAGTGCTAGACGATGAAGATAGTAACAACATCACAGTGGGTTCCCTTGTCACTGTTCTTGTCACCCTTAAAAGACAAACAATGGTGGTAAGTATGCCAGAGCAACTTGTTTTACTAAACTATTACTAACTTGTTTTAGAAAATCCACTTTTAAATCAACATTATCTAATGTTAAAAAGGTTTATATGTTGACTTTTTATATAAGTAAACCCATTGAAGTGTTAATTTTTTATCTATTCCCCAACATAGGAAGTGTTTGAGAAGGAACATTCTACTTGCTCTGCAGAGGATCAGCCAGTGGAGGACGGAGTAAGTGTGGATTCAAATTTGTGTATTCAAATTATAATAGACAAGAAACATCTGGATTGTAGACTAAAACATTTTATTAAGATCCAGTTACTGTTCAGGCAATTGACGGCCTCTGAGTTGTGTAGGAGAATGTGCCCGATGTTACCTTACTAAACTCACCTACTCATTAGTGAACGTATGTGTTAGAAGTGGAATGACGCCATCAATGCGACCTATCACAGGAGTTAAATTGCACCTTATTTCTGAACTCTCAACTTTGCCTAAATTAATTTTTATAGTTGATGACTGCACGCTTGACAGAAGGCATTATCATTTAACAAGAGCTTGCGTTATACATGTGCATCTTGTGTTATAATTGTGCGGGAAAGGCTACTCGGCAAACATTATGATCTATGTTTTTATTGTCATTTTCAGCAAGGAGAAAGTGGCAAAATTAAGAGCAAAGGCTGGCAGCAAAAAAATAAAACTGCCAAGAAGTCTTCCAAATCCAAGAAAAAAAAGCCAGTAAAAAAGAAGGCGGCAGCTCCGCCACCTTTATTGCCACAGAAACAAGTAAAGCAGAAGCAAGTGAATGATGTGACCGTAAATGTGAGTCGTCTTCTCTCTCATTTTGTACTTTGTGTCTCCATTTCTACCATTTGTTATATAGCGTGTTCTATTCATTTGTAAGTAAACACAGGTAACGCCACATTACTGTGCTGCCTGAAGTGCAGTGAAGTCTCCAATTTCTAGATCATAGGTCAGTGTAAGAATTTGTTGTAGTATTGCTTACAACATCTATTCTAAAAGTGGTAATAAACCTTTTTTATTTATATTGTGTCACAATCTTATACACACTTCCATTTATTTTACAATCTATATGGCATCTAGTGGGGATGTCTGAGCAGGAACAAGAGGGGATTTATCTGTGTGGAGTTTGTATGTTCTCCACGTGTTTGCGTGGGTTTCCTCCCACACTCCAAAAACATACTAGTAGGTTAATTGGTTACTATCAAAAAAATTGACCCTAGTCTCTACCTGTCTGTCTGTCTCCCTCTCTGTCTGTGTGTGAGTGTGTGTTATGGAATTTAGACTGTAAACTCCAGTGGGGCAGGGACAGATGTGAATGAGTTCTCTGTACAGCGCTGCGGAATCAGTGCCGCTATATAAATAAATGGTGATGATGATTTGCTACTTGCATGTGGTAGTGAGGAGTGTCTGCATACAGTAGCTGAGCAGAGGTAATACTGGTACATATTTTGCATCCAAACAAAAAGTGCCACCTCCTCACAACCCATGCTAAAACACAATAAGACATTTCTTTTATTTGAGATATTATACAGAGCAAATAACTTTAATCAAAATTTATATTATGTACTCTGGACAATTTTACCCTCTGAAGATGATTCTTGTGAGTAATCACCTTTATCACACACACACAAAAACAACTAGTTTAATACATCCCCTTATAATGATAAATTGAATAGTTGCAACTTATTTTAGAAAACTATATACTTTTTTTTTTTTTTTTTTTTTTTAACCATTTTTATCTTTTTTTAAGGACGTTGCATCAAAGGAAGATGAAGACGACCTTTCTGATAAAGGCAGCGATTCTGAAGATGAAGATACAAATCGGGATTCCCAAAGTGATGGGAGTGACAAGGAATCTGATAGGGAGACCGATGAGAAACAAGGGAAAGATGATGAAACAGTAAGGTTTCTGTTCTAATGCTGGAATGCAGTAGAGGCAGTTTTATCTCAATGTTGTACATGGTTTACAATGTGCTTGTCTGTTTGAACATTTTTATTCTGTACAATACTCAATATTCCATTCACTGACACCCGAAAAGTTTACCTCCTAGAATAGGTTGTGCATTCGTAATGTGGATACTAAATTTACAACAAAAATCTATGGAGTTCTGAATTTCTTCCAATGTAAATACATTAAACAACAGAAACCTAAAAAAACATCAAAGGCAATAGTATGACTTACCTCACTTTTCATATTATAGTGACAAGTGTGGTGGAATCATGCATTAAAGTCTGCAGATGATGAGATACATATTAATGATAAAAATACCATTGGTCCACATGGGATTTTAGTTTGTCAAAACAGTGGAGCGATATCAGCTAGTTTGATTGAAAAGTACCAAACAAGCTGTGTCTTTGCACAAATGTTACAATTTTCCTTATATTATTAATGCCAAAATCTTCTTCTTTTAGGAATGGCAAGAATTACAACAAAGCATTCAACGTAAAGATCGAGCTTTACTGGAAACCAAATCGAAGATTACACATCCTGTATATAGTTTATATTTCCCAGAGGTAACTTAAATCTATGTTAGAAAAACTCAAGTTGACTGTTTTAGATCTGCTTGAATAAATATATATATATATATATATAATGTTATAGGCACATGATTATCAGCATTGTAGATTATTTATGCTTAACATGGTTTTAGGGAGGGCGTTACATTTCCACTTTTATGTATTTCCATGTAATGGACACTGAATGATTAAAACAATCCTATAACAGAAACCGGTGGACCAACGCTCAGGTTGAATATGTGGGGTTGAAGCTAGAGTTGTGAAAATAGCTTTTCTCTTGCACATACATTTGGGGGCCGCTGCTCACCATGGGGTATAGAGGTCACTGTGTGGAGTTAGGCACTAAAAAGACCTGTTTGGCCTGCTCCTATTCCCTCTATGCCCCTTCTCACTGGAGATATCGGTTTTTATTTTAGTGCCACTGGAGTAGACACGTATTTCTTTCACTTAGATTTTATTTTATTTATTATTTTTATTTTTTTTCTGACTGAAATGTTCAGCGGTGTTCACAGCGTGAACACCACAGCAGGGAAGAAGAGTGCATACAGCCGCACTTTCCCCTCCAACTTAGGCTGAACACTGAAATAGGCTCCCGGGCAGAAGTGATCACTCGGTCATTCAGAAAGTGACCGGGGATACAGCGCTGTACAAGGACAGCAGGCGGACCATGCCGGGAGCCGCAGCTCCAGTCTCCCATTTCCAGCTGGGTTAAGACTGAGCTGCCAGTGGTCTCTGCCCACACCTGCGCAGCACAGCACCTTTGAGGACAGACAGCGGGGGATGCCAGGTACCAGTTCACTGGCAAGGAGCTCTGGGCACACAGTTCCTACTAGTTTTTCTGTGACTGATGCAGGCACCATTTTGTGAACGGGAGGAGCTGCTTCTAGTGGTAGGAGACACTCCTTCCTGGGCCTTCCTCACAGCAGCAGCCATTTCACACTGCTCACAGCCTCTGCGGTGCCAGACCACGGTGCCTGACACAGTTGTCCTGAGTGAAAAATGTTTCAACTCTTGGGCTGAGTGAATTCCTATCTCATACTTTTTGCCTGTAATTGATTGTACTTTATATTTTCCTATATAGGTATTGTTCCCCTTTCTTATATAGCAGGCACTACCTCAAACTCGCACACACTTGCAATCGCAAATAGTACTTCCATATATAGATATATAGATATTTAGATAGATATATATATATATATATATAATTTATATTAGTGTGTGTATTGGGATATATACTAATAATATTCCAGTGTAATGATATACAATAATCTGTTGTTGATTTTTCTGACACAAAAATCAGAGTGTGCATGAAATACTGTCAGACTGTTCTATACAAAGTGTGTCTTGCATTTTTCTCTCCTTTCTGCGGTGTCATCATGTCAGAAAGAGGAACTAGTCCCAGGCCCAAGAGCTGCTATAGTTCTGAGTCCAAGGCTGCTGGTACCACTTTGGCATCGTATTTTTCTTGTTCAAAGTGCCAAACAAAATTAACCTTGTGGACGGTTAGATCCGGATGCTCTATGCGCAACTTGCGATGCTAAGGACCTGGGCCAGTGCTTATCTGGGGAGGCCTTCGGCGTACCAGAGCCAGCCTGGGCCAGGGAACTGGCAATCTCTATTATGGAGCTCAAACAGGACACCATACGGTCTGAAATGGTAGGTGTTAACAATCCTAACTCCTTGCCTAAGGACTCAGTCTGCAGAGGCACCTCCTTCAGGATAGGTGTCGCTGCAACTCCCAAGAAATGTCAGCGATGGCCATTGCACCTACCTGGATGCAAAACCTGGAAAAATCTGTACAAGGTCTGGTCAGAGTTTCTTCATCCCTGGAAGGAATATTAGTCTTCTTGCTCAGGTATACAGCACAAATGCCAAGTTCAGTCCCAGGCCCAAGAGCTGCTATAGTCAGATACTGACTCCTCTCGTACTGAGGATGGTGAACTTGTTGAAGACTCAGACCCTGAGGAGTTATCTGCCTGGTAGAATGATTCCCCCAACAGGAAAGGAGTGGAGGATCTCATTCTAGCGGTAAAACAAGTGCTAGACACTTCTGAGGAAGAACAGGTGACCTCTCAGGTATCCATGTTTAAACAGAAAAAGAAACAAACAATTAGGCTACAATGAAACCTGATAGTAAATATCTGATTCCAAGAAGGTTTTGCCTAATGTATCCATTTCCAGACTTTGAAGTGGTGTCATGGGAAAATCACCCCACCGTTTATGCTCCCATTGCGCATTTAGCAAAATCCACCATTATTCCACTACCCAGTGCTGCTAACTTAAAAGATATCACTGATAGAAAATGTGAGGGCATCCTGAAATCCATATATTTGGCTTCCCTCCGTCCAGTAACGGCAGCAGCATGGCTGATAAAATGGGTGAAAAAGTGGACCTCTTCCCTCACTGATGGTTTTCAGTCGGGAGTTCCTAGAGCTGACCTGTCTTCCTTGGCCGACCACATTAAGGAGGCGGCCGAATATTTGGGAGATGCAGTACTTGACGCAGGTCAGGGATTATCCTGGACCTCCTCCCTAGCAGTGGCGGCTAGACGCACACTGTGGTTGAGATCGTGGGAGGCCAATGCTGAATCCAAAAAGGCTTTGAAGGCATTGCCATATGATGACTCCGCATTATTCGGTCCACCCTTAGAAAAATTTATCTCTCTGGCCACTGGGGGAGGAAGTGCGTTTCTGCCAGTGACTGCTCCCAAGACAAAAGCTAGACGTTTTCGCTCCTTTCGTTTTGCAGGTAGATCCAAAGGCTTCTCCACCAGAGGTCATTCATCAGTACCTTGGGGAGGCGCAAAGCGATGTAGGCAGGTTTGGACAGGGCGGCGCCCAAAGCAAACAGTCAAGCATCCTTCATGACACTCCCCAACCCCCTCTTCGGAAGCACGGTGGTGTGTGGGGGCCCGTCTCATGATGTTCCGGGACCAATGGTACAGTTCTAACACAGACGTCTGAGTAAAAGGAATAGTTTGCAGGGGTTATATTGTAGACCTTTTGGGACCGCCCCTACGGAGTTTAATGCTTACTCTCCCCACGCGAGAAGGAGCCAGGTGGGTGGCCCTTCAAGAAGCTATGCTCTCCCTGGTGGGCTCAGGGGTGATTGTACCGATCCCAAAAGGACAACAGGGGTTGGGGTTTTACTCACATTTCTTCCTGGTACAAAAACCAGACCTGTCATACAGTCCCATTCTAAACTTAAAGTCCCTCAACGCTCACTTGAGGGTTCCCAGTTTCCGCATGGAATATATCTGTTCAGTAATAAATTCAATGTAACTGAACGAGTTTTTAGCATCCTTGGACATCAAGGATGCTTACCTTCATATACCAATATGACAGGGACATCACAACCTCCTCAGGTTTGCAGTGGACTAATCTCGCTTTCAATTCCAGGCTTCTGCCCTTTGGTCTGGCAAGAGCACCAAGTGCATTTACGAACGTCATGGTAGTGATCTCTGCAATCTCTTACATCAGCAAGGAGTAACAGTCCTTCCGTACTTGGACAATCTCCTGATCAAGGCAGATTCTGCGTCTTGACTGAAGTCCCATCTGCATTTGACTGCACAGACCTTACAGTCTCAGGGCTGGATTATAAACTTCAAAAAATCCAGTCTAGTGCCCACTCAACGCATGGTTTTCCTGGGTCTTTTGTTCGAGTATGATTGTTAGTGCAAACAATTCTATGCATCTATCTGCCAATGCTAGCTTTTTCAGTGTGACAGAACATCTTCAGGGTAAAAAAAATAGGCCTGTGAAGAAAAGCTGCCTCTCTTCCTATACTTGCCCCCAATTACTGTGTCATTGTGGTTAGAATTGTTTAGGCAATTATTGCACAGCTGTTTCCTCCAAGGAAATATAGAATGAGTGCATTATCGTGGAACTGTCAAACATTTTTTAAAAATTAACACAATTAGTAAAGTCTATTTGTAATTTAGTTAGCCTGCCATTCTAGAGAAAATTAACTAAAAAATAGCACCTCTCCTTTATTGTACTTCCTGCTATGTTACATTAGGCAAAAAGCTGTTGGTGAAGGATGTCCTATGAGTTAAAAATCCTGAGTCTTTTGAAACTTGCAACTGCTTGTTCAGACTCTGCTAGTTGTAAAATTTTTGGATCACTCACTGCCAGTCAGGAGCTTGGATAGCTTATGCTATACATATGTTTACCGCAGGTGAAGCGTGTAATCTAGAGCATAAAAAGCATGGCAAATAGGGCTCATTTGATCCCTATGGCATATTCTTCTCATTTACAATTGAAAGCACACTCTAATCCAATGCATCAAAATATAGCATGCTGTTAAACACATTGTGATAGGGCTAATGATCCCTATGTCTACACATTTTTCCTCTCTGGTGTTTTTATACATGCTTTTTCTGCGGTGAATGTACAGCAGCCAAATGCATATGTGTGAACAAACTGTTAAATGTACCACTTTTGTGATGTCATAGTATTTTGCATGGATATTTGATGTATCCACAAAGGATAGCTATTCATACAAACTTCATATTGACAACCAAACGCAAAATAAATTATATGGCTGTATAAAGCAATAACCTTAGTATCTATTTAGATATGTTTATTCAGATATCTGCATAGGAAACTGGTCCACTTTAAATTGTTATATTGTCAGAAAATAGACAAATAATGATTGGCATGCTGGTTTTCTGCAGTCTGGTCCATTGTTAAACAACATACCATTTACTATATTGTAGGAGAAGCAGGAATGGTGGTGGATTTACATTGCAGACAGAAAGGATCAAACATTAATATCTATGCCGTATCATGTGTGTACGCTTAAGGATCAAGAAGAGGTGAGTGTAGTGCTGCCTTAGTTAAGCAGGGTTGTTTGTTTTTTGTCTCCATTGGACACTTCAGTGGAACTTATTTGATGTGACACATGAAATGAAATACATTTAAATAAAAATAATAATAATTATAATACAAAAATTTAATCGGATCCTGTCTGTGTAACTTTTCATGATGGCTATATGACCCACCTCTTGAGAAAGTACTGGTCTGTATTAAAAGAACTAGAATTATAGTTCTGAATAACAATTATGAATATGGTAATGAAATTAGAGCAAATGGTACCAGAGTGTGCATGAGACATTTTATCCATAGGGTATATATGCACATGTATGATTGACAGAAGAGGTTGACATTCGCTTATCAACTTGGGTTAAATGGACAGTAATGTTAATCACCTGAATTTTTCTCATTGTGACTGTAATGATTTTACGATTGCTCAAGAAGAGTAAGTCCTGCACATATTGGAGAGGATGATAATTACTGCTTCACAGCATTTCTGCATGAGAGAGGGGTGACACTAGAATAATTGTAAAGAGTCAAGTGTCAAACTTTTATTCCTTCTCTTTATAGTACCTGTACAATGTTCATTATTTTACCACATGTGAACACTATTGGTTGCTGACCTTGTATTTTTATTTTGTAGGTGGAGCTAAAATTTCCAGCACCCAGTAAGCCTGGAAATTATCAGTACACCCTGTTTTTAAGGTCGGATTCTTACATGGGTTTGGATCAAATTAAACCATTGAAGGTAACATCATGTTATGCCTAACTATGTTCAAAAGAACATTCTAAACAAATACTTTAAGTATGTGCCTTAATTTTATCATTAAAAGGAAATGATTAAGCCAAATTGAAATATTTAAAAATGTTACCATTTCTAAACGTGCCACTTTTCAAAGGTATACCAGAATGCTGGTTGTCTGAGTACAGTTTTCCTTGATTTACCGAGTGACGTTCTTGAAAACCATTGGCTACAAACATGCAGAGCAATTGAACTCTGTTCCCATCCAGCAAAAAAAATAATTGTACATTTTCTTTCAAAACCACTTGTATTCTCTTTCATAGTTGGAAGTTCATGAAGCTAAACCAATACCTGAAAACCACCCACAATGGGATACTACCATAGAAGGTGATGATGACCAAGGAGACAGTGAGGGCTTTGAAGAAAGCTACGAAGAGGAGGAGGAAGACGAGGAGGAGGATTAAGTTAAAAAGACAAAAGATTTGCACATGGTCATCTATCTGATATCGGAGCTATTCCATTCGCCAGAACTACAGTGTAGAAGTTTATGAGAAAGTTGTTATTTTTTCCTATGTGTTACTCTTAATAGTCCTGAGTGTTCTGTGTTTGGCTTTGGAGATAAAACAAGCCCTTGCCATAGAAAAATGGCATGTCTAGTGGTTGTTAAAGCCATCCGTTGCAGAGTGCTGCATACTCCATTTAAAAACAAAATTAAAGTTTTTTTTTTTTTTAATTCTGTCTACAAATTAAACTGGATATTTTTTTTTGTATTAGAAGAGATCTATCTGTGTGTAGCAGTCACCCAGAGCTTGATTCAGTGGTAATGTAATTTAAGTTGATTTTGTTTTCTCTCAAACAACAAAGTCCCTCATTCAATCTATTTCTTTTTTTCCATCTTCAGAAGTTTAATTTTAACATAATACACAATAAGAATAATCTATTTTATTCAGCATTTCATTAGATGAAACATTCCACCAAAATATAATTTTACCAGAGTATAATATATCATGTAACACTGAGAAAATGCTTCAAAATCTTTTTTATTTTTATTTTTTTTTAACAAATCTTTTTAGCAAATTTGATAAATTTATTGTTACCACTAGCTACTTAATGTAAGCAGAGGTTAGGTAAAGGAATTGCTCTGTAAATCATGGGACCACAAGTTGCAGTATGTTTGTGGTTTTTATGCAAAGATGCCTTTTTTAGTGAAGGGTAAATGTGAGGGGCTATACACTTAAGTCTGGAAAGTCTTAATATCAGGATAAATAGTGATGTGCGCTATGTCTGTAATAAAGAAGAGGAATGGACTACCAGCCATCATTACGGAAGATATGGTTTTTAAAATAAAAGAAACAAATAAGTTACACTACAGACTCTCTAGTTGTCTCCAGAAAGTGCCAAGCTCACTCTCGCTACTGATGCTGTGACATCGACATCTGGAACATGTTTCTGTGTAGGCTCACTGGGCTTTCTGCAGAAATGTTATGAATGAAAACGGGCTACACAGATATGATAAACTTGTGTAATGCTCAATAAAATAAGTACATCATTGATGACTGTTTTGCATTTGTAATGTGTACCTCTTCTGGCCTCCAACTGATTAGTAATGTGGAGGAAATGATAATTTTCTAAATATTTGTTATTTAACTGTAAATAACTACTTTTTCCGATAGTAGGTGGTCTTGTATAATATAAATGTTACTCACAGATCTTTCATATTACAGTAATGCGAATTATTTAGCTGTTCTCAATGATTGTAGTAATAAATAACAAGACAAGGTTCTTGTGAGAGGAATTTTACTGTGTGTGTCATACAGAGGTAAAGAACTTTGCAAATCACTTTCCTTGCACTTTTTTCCCATTCTTCAATTTATGTGGCCCCTCCGGTTGAAAACAAAAATTGCCATGTTTCTGAAAACAGCTTGTCACTTTAAATGCAAATTAACACTGAGAAATTGTTTGTAATGCACTAGTTGCAAATAAAATTCAGAGGTTAAATGATATTTGTATGTTATTGTTAAAACGCATCACATGCTGACAAATGATGCACCACTGTCATGCCCAGCACACAAGAATATCCCAAATGCTTAAAACCTAAATCCTGATTTTTGTGACTGGACGGTGAATAAACAATTGCTGTGTGTCCTGTTGCAGACTGATTAATAAAATAAGAATTACTTTGTAATAAAAACATACATAATGTAAAATCATGCACTTCATTTCTTTAGTAAGGACTCAAATACTCTCTTCTGATACCCAATCAAAAATAATGTGCAGAGTCTCATGTTTTTTGAATGTAGTGGGAATAAACTAGTGGTTATGTCATTGGAACTACTAGGAAGCCCTAGCACAATAGGTGAATATGAAATCCATATCCCTGCATGCCACTGTTTACTCACATGACTTCCTCATGGCACATCTTATGACTGCTAGGTCATATGACATGTTTACAGTCATGGCAGTGTTAGAGAGTAGTAGTATTCTTTATATGGTGCCACAAGGTATCTGCAGCGCCGTACAAAATTGCAGTACAGACGGTATACTAAGATACAACAGTGCAGAGTAAAACTAAGACTTCACTATTATCAAGCATAGCAAGTACAGTGGTGTAGGAGAAAAATAAATTGTATTGAATCAGAAGGGAAGAGTTAGCAAGAATATAGAAAACCTGTCCTAGACATAGCTCCATACAGAAACCAGCATATATGTTTAGCTGTGGTCTGTGTCAAGAGCCGCGGCTCGCTCCTCACTGCCCCTCGTCCTGGCCGTTGTTACAATGACCAGGACGTCCCTTCCGCCACTACCCGGCCGTTGCCGGGGCAATGGTTGGAGACCCTCCTCCAGCCATTATACGTGTCCCAGCAGGCAAAACAGCGGGGCGCGTGAGTCAATTAAATTAGCGATGCGACCCGGCAAGCTGTTTTCTGGGCACAATATTATTAGCAGCTGGGTCCCATTATCTGCTTATGAAGCCTCCTGATTGGCTACTATCAGTATTTAAGACAGGGAGGGCTTAGCCTCCCTGCCAGTAATAGCGTTCCAGTCCTGCATTGTTGCTTACCTGCTGTTGGATTCCTGTGTACCTGATCTACCGTTATGACCCTCTGCCTGTACCTTGGATCTTGCCTGTGATCATGACCTTTTGGCTTGTATTCTGGACTTTGTTGTTTTGCTACAGACCTCTGACCTTGGCCTGCCTCTGACCACCCGCTCTAGTTTGGGCTAGCGCCCCTGATTCCACCTGCGTTTCAGCCATCTTTGATGAGCTTTTACTACGCTGAGCCTAAGACCTGGGAGCACATAAAGCTCTATGGAAAAAGCGGCTGCTATAGGTGTAGATATCTACCCTGACTGTTCTAAAAGTTCATCTAGGTGATCGTAGGCCATAACCTTATAACTGGCCAGTGAAAACTCTGGAAGAACTCGCTTCCATGGATGAAACCGGGACGAACCCATCTCCAGCTCAGGTGCTGGCTGTCCAAATCCAAACCTTATCCCAAATGGTCTAAAGTCTTTCTCATCGTTTATCTGCACAAGAAGAAGCCGACAGAAACTCACAGGTTCCTCCCGTCACCTACGATGGAGCCCAAGTTAAATTTACCGGACCGGTTCTCTGGGGACAGAAGCCTGTTCCGTAATTTTAAAGAGGCTGTAAACTTTATTATCTCCTCCGGCTCGGAGCAGCAGAAAGTGGGTATAGTGATATCGCTCCTTCAGGGTGACCCTCAGTCCTGGGCCTTCAGCTTGCCTTCTGACAGTCCTTCATTAAGATCAGTGGATTCATTTTTCAATGCCTTAGGTCTCCTGTATGATGACCCAGATCGGGTGGCTTCTGCTGAGTCTCACCTCAGATCATTAAAGCAAGGCCGACGCTCTGCTGAAGAATACTCTGCCGAATTCTGGCGATGGTTCACTGACAGCGAGTGGAACGACACAGCATTACGCAGCCAGTTCAGTTTAGGGTTATCAGAACAAATTGAGTATTCCCTGATACAATATTTTTCACCAACCTTCCTGGAGGGACTTATGCAGCTCGCTGTTAAGATTGATAGACGCTTCAAAGAAAGAAGAGCTGAGAAGGAAGCACCTACTTCAAGTACATTTCTTTCTGTATCTCCTACTACTATGGAACCTGCAGAACCTATGTAGCTAGGGGCCTATCGCCTCTCCCAGGAGGAAAGAAGTAGGAGATGCACCTTAGGTCTTTGTTTATATTGTGAAACCAAAGGTCACCTTTTTCGTTCCTGTCCCAACAAGTTGGGAATAGAACAGGCCTAGAGAATGTGGAAGAGGTTCATCTAGGTCTGCAGTTAATTTCTTCCAAAAATGCATTACTAGTTCCTGCTCGTATTTCCTTCGGACTATATTCCTCTGCCATCTCAGCCTTTCTTGATAGTGGTGCCGAAGGTAATTTCTTAGATATCTGTTATGCCAAGTCTCTTGGGATTCCTCTCATGAAAATCAACCCTGCAATCACTGTCTGTGGTCTGGATGGAGGCCCTTTACCCGGAGGCAGGATTTCCTTCATGACCCATCATTACAACTTACAGTGGGGTCTCTCATTCCAAAACCCTGTCCCTCTATCTCATCAATATCTTTTCGTTCCACTAATTCTGGGTCATCCCTGGCTCCCCCTTCATAACCCAGTTATTGATTGGAATCTAGGAGAGTTTGTTCGCTGGAGTACTCATTGTTCTCAAAATTGTTTAACCTTGTCTCTCCGGCTTTTGCAGCCTCTACCGGAACAACTTCCTCCCTCTTATTGTGAATTTCAGGACGTGTTTTCCAAGAAGGTGGCCAATTCCCTGCCTCCACACCGTGACTTTGATTGCGCCATTGATCTTGTCCCAGGATCCAAATTACCCAAAGAAAGGATATACTCCCTCTCTGGCCCTGAGACTAAGGCAATGCAGGATTATGTGGAGGAAAGTTTACAGAAAGGTTTTATTAGACCTTCAAAGTCTCCAGTGGGAGCTGGGTGTTTTTTTTGTATCAAAAAAGGATGGTAGGCTACGCCCGTGCATTGATTTTCATGGCTTAAACAAGATCACCATTAGAAACGCATATCCACTCCCGCTCATCTTAGTCCTGTTTAACCAACTTAGGGATGCTACTATTTACACCAAGATTGACCTTTTGTGGCGCTTACAACCTCATACGCATCAGGGAGGGCGATGAGTGGAAGACGGTTTTTAACACTTAATCTGGCCATTATGAGTACTTGGTCATGCCTTTCGGCCTCTGTAATGCGCCTGTTGTCTTTCAGGATCTTATCAATGAAGTTCTCCTAGATTACCTTGGATAGTACGTTGTAGTATATTTGGATGACATCCTGATTTAGTCTCGGTCTCTACCACAGCATTGAGTCCATGTCCAACAAGTTCTCTTAAGACTCGGAGAGCATCACCTCTTTGCCAAACTGGAAAAATGTGAATTTGATGTCCAAAGGGTGTCCTACCTTGGATATATAATCTCCCCTGATGCATTCTCTTTGGATCCTAGCAAGCCTTTCTGGAATGGGTATGTCCTACGAATCTAAAAGCTATCCAAAGATTTCTTTGCTTCGCAAATTATTATCGGAGATTCATCTGAGCCTTTTCTGATTTGGTGGCTCCCATCACAACTCTTACCCGCAAAGAGGTGGATTCCAGTAATTGATCACCGGAGGCCATAGCGTCATTTGAAGGCCTTTAAAAAGGCATTTACTACTGCTCCAATCCTCAAGCATCCTAATCCGCAGTTACCATTCATCCTGGAGGTAAATGCCTCTGAAGTAAGCTCTGGTGCCCTCCTATCCCAGTGGACCCCTGTGATCATAGATTGCATCCATGTGCCTTCTTTTCACGCAAATTTTCTGTAGCTGAGGTTAACTACGATGTTGGCAACTGAGAGTTTCTAGAAATTAAGTGGGAATTTGAGGAGTGGCGTCACTGGTTTGAGGGAGCGGTTCATACAATTTCAGTTTTCACTGATCATAAAAATATTTTGTATATTGAAACTGCCAAACGGTTAAACTCCAGATGAGCTCGATGGGCATTATTTTTCACTTGTTTTAACTTTGTCTTGACCTATAGACCTGGTTCCAAAATTACCAAGGCGAATGCTTTGTCGAGGAGTTTCATTCCTCATCAACTACCTGCTGGAGAACCGCAGTCCATCATTCCATCTTCCATTATTCATGCTGGTTTATCTCAAGACTTCGGTAACACCGTGCGTCAATTACAGAAATTAGCCCATCCTGCAACGCCTGCAGGGCGCCTATTTGATCCAGTGACTCTATGAAGAGCTGTCCTTTCAGGCCCATGAGAACAAATTGGCCGGGCATCTGGGTATCTCCAAAACCCTTGAGATCCTTGCACACAGTGTGGTGGCCTTCCTTGTTCTTGGATGTCGAGAGTTTTGTCCTTACCTGTGAAGATTGTGCAAAAATAAAACTTCCAGAACCTCTCCTTCAGGTCCACTTATGCCCTTGTCTACTCCTACGAAACCCTGGACACATCCGTCAATGGATTTTATTGTGGATCTGCCATATTCTTCAGGAAGCAACACTATTTGGGTAGTAGTGGACCGTTTCAGTAAGATGTTCCATTTTGTTCCACTGGCCAAGCTCCCCAGTGCCCAGAGTCTTGCTGTGCTATTCGTACAGCATGTTTTACGTCCTCATGGCCTACCTATCGATATTGTTTCTGACCGTGGCTCCCAATTTGTTTCCCAGTTCTGGAAGTCCTCCTTGGTATTAACATCAGGCTCTCATCAGCCTATCATTCTCAGTCCAATGGACAGACTAAAAGAGTTAACCAATCTTTGGAACAATTTCTACGCTTTTATACGACCAAATTTCAAAACAATTGGTCATCTTTGCTCCCGTGGGCTGAGTTTGCATATAACTCATGTCATTCCTCCACTCAAACCTCCATTTTTCTGCAGTTTTGGGTTCCATCCAAGAACCAATTCTCTGTCCTTTCTCAACCATTCTGGCCTACCGGAGATGCATTCCACGGTTTCACATCTCGGGACTGTCTGGAAGAAAGTTCACTCTGCTCTACCAGGGGCCTCTCTTTCCAGTCTAAAAAATTGTTTATTTAGAGTCGGTCATAAGGTTTGGCTCTCCGCGTGCAATATCAAGCTCAAACAGCCCTGTAAAAAAAACTTGACCCTAGATTCATTGGACCATTTCCTATTATTAAACTGGTCAATCCTGTTGCCTTCAGACCTTCAGATTAAAGCTTCTTCGTTCACTTAGGATTCCGAACACTTTCCATTGTTCCATTGTTCTCTCCTGATGCCTGCTATCCCTGCATGCAAGTCCAGGCTCCGCTACTTACAAAAATCTCAGCCTGTCAACTTGGAGGAGCATCAGGAATTTGTGCTGGAAAAAATTCTTGACTCTAAAAGGTCTAGGGGCAAATCCATTTCCTGGTTCAGTGGAAAGATCGTGGCCTGGAGGAACAATCTTGGGTTTCGTGGAGCTGCGGTAGCTCGCACCTTCTCACTGCCCCTTCCGCCACTACCCGGCCATTGCCAAGGCAACGGTCGGGATGCTCCTCCCGCCCCTGTACGTGTCCTGGGAGCAGGGCCGCCGAGAGGGGAGGGGGGGGGGGGGGGAGCATTTATGTTAATATCATAATTTAGTCACTAGCATTTTATACTTTAGTTCATGTAAATAGTTAGGCAACGGTTTTATTATTTTATCATAACCATATTGCTTTATCTTTTTTGCTTATCAATTTATGGTCACTAGAGATATTCATATGAAGCTGTTGAAATAAATATACTAATGAAAATAAGAACATATATTTCAATGTGTAAAACGGAGTTTCTATACTGATCAGAGAAAAAACATTATGAGTATAGATGGAGATTTGGGGATAATACCGCTCAAAATAACATACATAAAACTTCCTCATTCCTTATATATTTAAGTTGTACCATATATGACATATATTAAACCAAATTAAGATTTTGAACTTATTGGACAATCGAGGATTTAATACGATTGTGACCGGTATTGTTTACATAATATAAATTGATTAAGATAAACAAATGAGGGGGCGTGGCCTAACTGCTATTCTGGCTAGACGTGATTTTTTCCAGCTCTCCGCCGTCAGGGCATTTATTGGTGGTCATCTGGGTTTTGCAGCCCTTAACCCGACCTCTGAAAGAGTCCGTCAAGTGTGCTACATTCTCCCGCACACCTGGGAGTTTATATTCTTGCTGTAACTGCCCTGTATCGTCCATACCACATTCGGGCCTGTTGCCTGGGAAAGCCGCAATCTGGTGTGTCCTGCACCCTGATAATCCACCCAGATTTTCCTTCCTGTCTGGAGCGAGCAGTGGATGTCCCCCTGGTGACACCTGTATTAAAGTTCGGAGCCCTTTCTGCCTGACCCTCCAGGGTCATGATCGGGCATAATCAAACTTACAGCTCAAATCTCCTGGCCGAACTCATCACGCAGTTTCCCGGGTTTCTTACCTGTCTCTCGAGGTGTGGAGCTCTCCTGCACAGGCCCGGCGCTCCCATTAGGCAAGGTTAGGCACTTGCCTAGGGCGCCGGGCTCTGGAGGGCGCCACAGAACTGGAAATTAATTTTAAAACTGCGGCGACCGCTGACCATACCTGTCACGGCCGCCGCACAGCATTCAGATGCATGGGGAGGGGGGGGGAAGAGGCTATTGCTCACCACCGCCGCCTCTCTGCTCCGTCTCCTCCCCTCCACTTACTAGTGTCAGTGAGTGGAGGGGAGGAGACGGAGCAGAGAGGCGGCGGTGGTGAGACAAGGTAAGAAAAGACGGGGGGAGGAGGGCGCCGATTTTTGCGGGGGGGGGGAGAGGGCGCCGATTTTGCCTAGGGCGCCATGGACCCTAGCACCGGCCCTGCTCCTGCACCATCTCCGTATCCTGCAGTACTGGAGCAACTCAGTGACAGTGCTTCTTTGGTTTGAGACCAGATTTGAGAGAAGTCATGGATGAGAGTATCAGCCGCTGGTACTAGAGAGGAGGGAGCTTCGGACAAGAGAGGAGGAGTGGGATGTCTGCCGTAGATAATGAAAAATGGAGAACGCCCATAGGAGGAATGTAGAAGATTGTTGTGGGCGAATTCGGCCCAATACAGAAGATCATTCCATGTCGTTTGATGATCAGAAGCAAAACACCGTAGAAAACACTCCAAGTCTTGATTCACTCGTTCTGTCTGACCGTTAGTTTGGGGGTGATCTCCGGAAGAAAATTTGAGACTGACTCCAATCTTTTTACAAAAATCTCTCCAGAACTTAGCGACAAATTGTACTCCTCTGTCAGAGATGATCTCTTGAGGGCATCCATGAAGACGGAAGATGTTCTTTAGAATCAAATCTGCGAGTTTAGGGGCTGAAGGGAGTCCTTTACAAGGAGTGAAGTGTGACATTTTTGAAAAGCGGTCTACCACGACCCAGATGGTATTGTAGCCATCGCTCAAATGGAGATCGGTGATGAAGTCCATCGTAATGCTGGTCCAGGGAGAATCTGGAATAGGCAGAGGAAGGAGAAAACCAGGAGGACTTTGTCTTGGCACCTTGTGGAGTACACAAACCGAACATGCAGATACGAATTTTTGAACATCTGAAGCCAGTTTAGGTCACCAATAATATCTGGAGAGGAATTCTTTGGTTCTCTTGTAACCAGCATGGCCGGCAAATTTGGACTCGTGAGTCCAACATAGTAGTTTAGAGCGGAGATGAGGTTCCACGAATGAACGCCCTGGAGGGGGAGAGATTACTGAAGAATTGGTAATGGCCACTGTTTGTATTGGATTTAGAATCATTTTGTTGTCTAATCAAGTGAGAGTACCGTCATTATCAAAGGACCTGGAGAGAGCATCGGCCTTGGAATTTTTGGAACCGGGACGAAAGGTGAGAATGAGTTGGAACCTGGCAAAGAAAAGAGACCAGCGAGCTTGACGGGGGTTAAGACATTGTGCTTCCTGGAGATTGTTATGATTCCTAGTAACCTCAGCAAGCAACCACGGAAGGATAATACAAATGTCTTTATTCCAGCAAAATATATAAACAGGGATTCGGTTCCAGGAACATGCAGGTTTTCATAAACAGGTATAATGAACAGGTATGGCAGGAAGGTACACAGAAATGAATGGTTCCAGGAACATGCAGGTTTTCATAAACAGGTATAAGTTTTTACCCCAGTCCAGAAGGCACAAGGCTGGCCAGGAAAGTAGATAGAGTCCAGGGATATTGTGAAATAGCATACAGCGGTGGTGAAGTCCAGGCAAAAGGGTCAGGGCTGGCGGCAAACAACAAATCCAGGAAACAGGCAGAGATCGAGATCATAGGCAATACAGCAGATTCCAGTACACGGTCCAAGGTCATACACAGCAAGATCAATCCAAAGGCAGAGAAGGGGAACTGAGCAGGAACAAACGGGAACACAAGCAGCAGCCAGGTAAACAAGGATGAACTGCTCAGAGCACAGCTTGAGGCAGGTACTTAAAGCAGTGCCACAGGTGCAGCTCCAATTAGGTCTCAGGTAAGGAAATTAACTCCTTCAGGTATGTTGCAGAGTTCAGGAGCAGAACAGCAGCACCTCTGGTGGTATGAGGTACTGCTGCTAGGTACAAATGACAGACAGAGTTGTAACATAGCCCCCCCTTTAAGGAGCGGATTCCAGATGCTCCAAACAAGCTCCCTTCAGGTTTTCCTCCTCTTCTTTTTCTTTTTATGGGATCTTCCTGAAGACACAATTGGGCTCTTCTCCAAAGGAGTACAGAGAAGACCCAATTCCTCAAAAGAAAAAGAAGAATTGCCAAGTTCATCCACTAAGTCACTATCATCTTCAATGAACTCACTTTCAGAGTCTGAGTCCCAGCCAAGGGTCGGGATAGGACCTTTTATTCCATTAGTGGATGGTGATATGCCCAAAAAGCCAGTCACCAAGGTTGGTGTTTGTTGTGACTGAAGTGGCAAAGCAAGGTTTTTCCCGTTCTTGCTAACCTTCTCCCTAGGTGACCTAGACTGTCTGATGGAAGACACATTCATAGAGGTCTTATGGACAAGAGCAGGAGCTGATGCACAGGCTGGAATGGGAACAGAAAAATCGTGATCAGATGACTTGACTGTGGATGGAGTGTACTTCTGACAAACAGCATTAATAAAGTCCATGGTATTATGAATAATGGGGTCATCAGAATTGAGTAATGAGAAGGCCCAGGTTTGTGGCTTCCCTCTAAAACACATAATAATTGAACCCACTTGGTTAAATTGGTCAACAAAATAATCTGGACATTCTAGAAACTGTTTCATGGAAAGTTCGAGTACTGAACCAAACTGTTTGATGTCTCCATCAAAGAAGACTGGAGGAGGATCTGATGACTCGGAAGAAGCCTTTGGGCGTTCAGGCTCAATAGCAGACTCTGAAGAGTTCCCAGCTTGCGCAGCAGTCTCTGGAGAGTCCCCAGCTGGGACGGCAGGGCAGGGGTCCCCGGCTGGGACGGCAAGCTGAGTACACTTGACGGGAAGCCCGGATTGGGCACAGCACTCCGACTGGATAGCACTGTGAGAAGCCTCAGAGCAGACAGCACTGTGAGAAGCCTCAGAGCAGACAGCACTGTGAGAAGCCTCAGAGCAGACAGCACTGTGAGAAGCCTCAGAGCAGACAGCACTGTGAGAAGCCTCAGAGCAGACAGCACTGTGAGATGCCTCAGAGCAGACAGCACCAAGTGGTAACTCGGGCTGAACCGCATAGAGTGGCAACTCGGGCTGAACCGCATAGAGTGGCAACTCGGGCTGAACCGCATGGACAGGCCACTCGGGCTGAACCGCATGGACAGGCAACTCGGGCTGAACCGCATGGACAGGCAACTCGGGCTGAACCGCATGGACAGGCAACTCTGGAGCGGACTGTAAGGGCAGCGCCCCCTCTGGAGCGGACTGTAAGGGCAGCGCCCCCTCTGGAGCGGACCGTAAGGGCAGCTCCCCCTCTGGAGCGGACCGTAAGGGCAGCGCCCCCTCTGGAGCGGACCGTAAGGGCAGCGCCCCCTCTGGAGCGGACCGTAAGGGCAGCGCCCCCTCTGGAGCAGACTGTAAGGGCAGCGCCCCCTCTGGAGCAGACTGTAAGGGCAGCGCCCCCTCTGGAGCAGACTGTAAGGGCAGCGCCCCCTCTGGTGCTGAAGACTCGGGAGTAGAGGCAGCGGCTGAAGACTCGGGAGTAGAGGCAGCGGCTGAAGACTCGGGAGTAGAGGCAGCGGCCTCAGGACCGGACACAGCGGACTCGGGAATGGACACAGCGGACTCAGGAACGGACACAGCGGACTCAGGAACGGACACAGCGGACTCAGGAACGGACACAGTGGCAGGAGACTCCAAGCTGGAGGCAGATGATGTGACCTCAGAGCTAGAGGCAGAGGCTGGCACCTCGGCACAGGCGGCTGGAGCTGGCAGATTGGGTCTCTTCCCAGAGAACAGAAATGGTGGAGTATAAATAATTTTGGAATGCGGAGAGGAAATAACAGGAGATGGTTCAGTAAGCTGACGTGGTCTACGGACAGGAAAGTCCTGCAAGAAATGTGCATTGCTGGCACAGTAGAGACACAACTTGTATGTTATCCTGCGCCGCCGTTCCTCTTCGGTCAGATGGGGGCGTGGACCACCTGTGTACTGGGAATTTGTTACCCCATAGTTCATAGAAAACAGCAAATTTGTAGAAGTATTTTTAAGAGGTGCTGTTTGCACAGGTTCATCAGCAGAGAAGGTGGATTTAGACAGATCAGCAGCTTCTGAATTAGGAGAGACAGAATCTGACAGTCTCCTGAGCGGGTCCAAAAGCAAAGTGGAAAATTTAGCCAGCTGGGAACGTAGCAATATAATGTCCATCTGTAAAGTTTGTAGCAGTGGCAATTCCAAGACTGGTGAAACAGACATGTTGCAAACACAAATGAAAACTTGATTGCAGAAAAAGGTCCCAGAATAAAACAAAACTTTCTGACTCCAAAGCTGTTTTGTGGGCTGGTTATACTGTCCCGGTTCAAATATAAAAATACTAGGAATCCCAGGACTAAGCAGAGGGCGTGCAATCAGCAGGCCTAAATAGTATGGCAGTTCATCATGTTATGATTCCTAGTAACCTCAGCAAGCAACCACGGAAGGATAATACAAATGTCTTTATTCCAGCAAAATATATAAACGGATTCGGTTCCAGGAACATGCAGGTTTTCATAAACAGGTATAATGAACAGGTATGGCAGGAAGGTACACAGAAATGAATTGTTCCAGGAACATGCAGGTTTTCATAAACAGGTATAATGAACAGGTATGGCAGGAAGGTACACAGAAATGAATGGTTCCAGGAACATGCAGGTTTTCATAAACAGGTATAAGTTTTTACCCCAGTCCAGAAGGCACAAGGCTGGCCAGGAAAGTAGATAGAGTCCAGGGATATTGTGAAATAGCATACAGCGGTGGTGAAGTCCAGGCAAAAGGGTCAGGGCTGGCGGCAAACAACAAATCCAGGAAACAGGCAGAGATCGAGGTCATAGGCAATACAGCAGATTCCAGTACACGGTCCAAGGTCATACACAGCAAGATCAATCCAAAGGCAGAGAAGGGGAACTGAGCAGGAACAAACGGGAACACAAGCAGCAGCCAGGTAAACAAGGATGAACTGCTCAGAGCACAGCTTGAGGCAGGTACTTAAAGCAGTGCCACAGGTGCAGCTCCAATTAGGTCTCATGTAAGGAAATTAACTCCTTCAGGTATGTTGCAGAGTTCAGGAGCAGAACAGCAGCACCTCTGGTGGTATGAGGTACTGCTGCTAGGTACAAATGACAGACAGAGTTGTAACAGAGATAAGTAAGATTTTTATGATCTGTCATGACCGTGACGGGATGTAAGGCACCCTCTAGTAAGTGACGCCACTCCTCAAGGGCAATCTTGATGGCTAATAATTCCTTGTCACCGATTCCAAAATTTAGTTCAGTGCTAGAGAATTTCTTGGACAGGAATCCACAAGTTTCTAATGTTCCTGAAGCAGATTTTTGGGAAAGTATTGCTCCAATCCCGACTGAAGAAGCGTCCACTTCAATAAAAAACGGTCTCCCCTGGTCTGGCTGTTTGAGTATAGGGGCCGCAAGAAATGCTTCTTTAAGAGTTTTGAAGGCCAATATGGCTTCGACAGGCCATGGTTTGCTGCAGGCACCTTTTCGAGTTAAAGCTGTAATTGGACAGATAATGGATGAAAAGCCTTTAATGAACTGCCGGTAATAATTGGCAAAGCCGATAAAGCGTTGGGTAGCTTTGAAGTGGGAGTCCAGAGAGAGACAAGGAAGTTGGTTAGGAGGAAGTATTTTCGAGAGGCATTGATTGAAGCATGAGGAGCCCCAGGAGGTAACTTGAGCGAGAGCCCAATCGAATTGTGGCGAATGTTTCCTGAGCCATGGTAGCCCTAAAATGATGGAATTAACGGCCTGTGGGATAACCAGGAACTGAATCCACTCTTGATGGAGAACCCCTACCTGCAACTGAACTGGAGCAGTAGTGTCAGTGATGGAACCGTTGCTGACACGGTTACGTCAACTGCAGTAAGAACCAGAGGTTGCGGCAATGGAGTGCAGGGTATGTGAAGCTTCGACACCAGAGTGGCAGAGATGAAATTTCCTGCAGATCCGGAATCCACAAATGTAGAACAATTTAGGGAAGAGTCCGAAAATGTGAGGGTGACAGGCATCAGAAAACTGTTATCTTTGGAAGGAGAGGGAGAATGGAGACATGAACCTAGAACAACCTCCCTGGTGTTGCCTAGGCGGTGAAGTTTTCCGGCCTCTTGGGACAGGAAGATAGCAGATGGCCAGATTCTCCACAGTACAAACACAAACGATTCTTGATCCTGCTTTCTCTTTCATCCCGTGACAGGCGAGAGCGTCCAATTTGCATCAGCTCTTCCGCCGGGAGAGCTGGAGATTGAAAACGAGGAGCCAAACGCACAGTGCGACGACCTTGGACCCTCTCCTGAGAGCGCTCTTGAAGGCGAATGTCTACCTTGACACACAAAGAGACCAAGTCGTCAAGCTTGGATGGAAGCTCTTGCAAAGCCAGTGCGTCCTTGATAGGGTCTGACAGGCCTTGCCAATAGGTGGCGGAGAAAGCTTCATCATTCCAGCCTAATTCTGAGGCTAAGGTACGGAACTGAACCACGTATTGACCTGCAGTTAAAGAACCTTGGCGAAGGGCTAACAAACTGGATGCAGTCGAAGACACACGACCAGGTTCATCAAATACCCTCCGGAAGTTCTCAATGAAAGTGTCAGAATGAAGGAGAGATCCATCTCTTCATTCCCACAGTGGCGAGGCCCAAGCTAGGGCCTGTCCCGTCAGGAGGGAAATAATATAGGCCACCTTAGCTCTCTCAGATGCGAAGTTTTCCGGTGAAAGTTCAAACTGGATGGAACACTGATTTAGGAATCCACGGCATCCTTTGGGATTACCGTCGTATTTCTCTGGGGTTGGAATCCGTAGTGTTCTAGAGGTAGCAAGTGCTGCGCTTGATGGGGCAGCAGCCGGAGCAGGATCAGGAACTGGGGCTGCTGCCTGAGAAGTGCTCAGGGCATCCAAGCGGGAAATCAGTCCTTGAAAACACTGCAAGAGTTGTGCTTGGTTGGCCTCCTGGCGTTCTACCCATACTCCTAAATGGATGACGAGGTCTCGGGATGAGGGTTCTCCGGTACCGTCAGTCATGGCCAGAGTAAACTGTCAAGCTGTAGGCCTATGAGGCTGAAGATAATATGACACTAACCGGTATTGGTGCCACTGGTCAAACAGGCGCGGAGTCTAACGTACCCCTGGTGTTCACCAGGGACCCCCGCAAGGAGGTTTGGACTTCGCAGCAGAGAGCACGCAGGTTGCGGTCCTATTAGCCAGTTACCAGTGTAGCGTAGAGAGGTCAGACGGTTCCGGGTCACAGCAATCAGGAATATCAGGTACAAAAGGGTAATCCAAAGGAATAGTCGCCAAGCCAAAGTCACAGTACAGAATGGGTCACACGGAAGAGTAGAATGGTCGCCAAGCCGGGGTCACAACAGGTAATCAGGAATCAGAATACTCAGGAGTATGGAGGAATAGGGAAGCCAGGAACACTGGTGGTGAACCTGTTACTCTGGCAGCCTAATGGCGCCAGAGGCAGGTTTAAATAGAATCCAGACTGATTTGATTTTCAGCGTCCAATGAGAGCAAGAGCATAGCTTCTTTAGTTTTATGGATCTGTTCTATAAGATGAAAAATATGTCTCGAATTGTCCGTGGCCTGTCTGCAAACTACAAAACCCACTTGATCCGGATGAATCAATTCAGGTATAACAGATGAAAGCCTATTAGCGATAAGTTTCGCAAAGATTTTAGCATCTGTATTCAATAAGGCTATGGGCCGATAATTCTTTCAATCTGAGTGGTCTTTCCCAGGTTTAGGAATTACTATAATGTGAGATTCCAACATATCGGATGGAAAACTTCCCAATTCAGTGCCAGTATTGTAAAGTTGTTCTACTATGGGTAACAATTCCTCTTGAAAGGTATTAATGTAACTATTCGGGCCTGGCGCCTTACCCCTGGGGAGCTGATTAATAACCTGTCTAATTTCTTCCTGGGACCGTGGGACATTCAATACATCTCTGGTGGAGAGATCTATAGATGGGAGGGGGAGTCCCTCCAAAAAGGAGGAAACATCCCTCGCACTCTGATAGTGTATAGAAGAATCAGCCTGCAAATTATATAAGCAGGGGCGAACGGAGTATTGTTGGGGGGGGGGTTTCCCCCCGACCCCAAAAAAAAACCACCCCCCGCGAGAGCTGCTGCGCATGCGCAGCAGCTCCGTTTCTTCAGCGCTGTCCTATACAGCAGCCGTGGCGCTGTCTAAGAAGCATCCGCAGTGGTGCTGTATACACTACAGCACCGCCGCGGACGCTTCTTTGACAGCCCTGCGGCTGCTGTATAGGACAGTGCAGCTATAGCGGCCACTTAGTTAGCGCAGGGGGGGGTGTTTCTGGAGACTCAGAAACCCCCCCTGCGTGCACCACTGATAAGCTTGTATAAAAAGGCGCAAAAATGTCTGCTATACCCTTCGGGTTGGAGAATTTGGAACCCTTAGGCTCTATAATGGATTTAATCAGGTTGCGAGCCTGCACTCCCCTTAACTTCCTTGCCAACAGCCCACCTGCTCTGTTTCCTGCCACATAAAACTTTTGGCGCAGTTTCGATAAAGCAACAAGGATACGGACCATGAGCAATTTTTGCAGTTCTGCTTTAACTAAAGAGATCTCAGTGCTCAAGGTCTTAGAAGAGTTTTTTTTGTTCTGAGTTTCCAAAAGTTTAAGCTTAGATTCTAACTCCGATTGCTTGTGTAGGTTTGCTCTGCGCAATCTGGAGGCCACTTGGATTATCGTCCCCCTAACTATTGGTTTAAGAGCGCACCAATATGTAAAGATAGAGGTATCTTTAGGATCATTAGTTTGTACATAAGAGCGAAGAGACTCTGTAATTGCCATCTTAGTTTCTAAAGAAGACAGCAGATGATCAGGCAAACGCTATGGTCTTAACGGGAGAGGCGGGCCCATGGGCCTCCATGTCCAGACCACTGGAGCATGATCCGACCACGTCATGGGAAGGATTTTAACTCTATGGGTGTTCTGTAATACCCACTGATCTAAAAGGATAAGGTTGATCCGGGAATATGTGTTGTGTACTGATGAAAAATAAGTATAGTCTCTTTCGTTAGGGTTAGCAACTCTCCATACATCGCGTAAACCATGCTCTGCTAAGAGCCTTCCAAAGGTGGAACAGGAGTTGAATAAGGTAATGTACTAGACTTAGCTGATCTATCAAACCTTTGATCTACCACTAGATTAAAATCTCCCATTATGATTACGCAACCTCTTTTGACTTTATCAACTATAGCCAGTGTGGATTTCAGGAACGGTATCTGTCTAGAGTTGGGGACATATAGTGACACCAGTGTGACCCACTTCCCTTTCAATTGGCCAATAACTATCAGGAATTTGAAGGGGCATTTGGAGCTGAGCAATATCGCTACACCACATTTTTTTTTATGAGGGCCATTAGCCGTATAGCAATTAGGATATTGGTGGTTTCTAAGAGTTAAGGGGCGCCTTATGGGGTAGTAGCCTTACAACTTTACAGACTCTGTTTCCCGAATGGAGAGTCAGTCAGGACTAAAGACAGCCATATCTTGTAAATCCAAGACTCTCATACTAAGATGTTGCCTCTCGAATTTCAGAACTCCCCTGTGCAGACCAGTCCTTATTAATATGAGCCCTGGATTTGGAGTCAGACTGAGGGGTCTGGAGACTCCAGGTCACCAGGAGCTTAGTTTACTCCTCCACCAAAGAAATGACATGCACAACACTATTTCTGTGGACAAGAAGCTTTACTGGGAAACCCCATCTGTACGGGATATTGTTATCTCTCAAAAGCCTTGTTACCAGATGAAATCAGCAGCGTTTTGTGACTGTAGCTTGAGAAAGGTCCGGGAACAGTTGAAAACCCTGTAGAGGGCCTGAGTCATCTGCCTCTCTTGCTTACCCGCAGGCTGCGCTCTTTTATGTGGAAAAAATGGACATGTAATAGAATATCTCTAGGTAGGGTATCAGATGTGTTCCTAGCCCTGGGTAAACAATGAATGCGATCAATAAGTAGCTCCTGCATAGAGGCTGCTGGTAGAAGCTTCTGGAAAAGATTGGTAGCAAAAGAGTAAAGTTCTGCATTTAAAACTTGTTCTGGGATTCCCCAAATTTTTATATTGTTTCGGCGAAATCCATCTTCTAAGTCTGCCATTTTAACTTTCATGGAGCTCACTTCAGCCTCCAGTTGCTCGTGGGATGTTATTAGCTCATTGTGAGATGCCACTATCTCTTCCGTTTTATCTTCCAGATGGTCAGTCCTGCTCCCCAGTTCCACCACCTCAGATTGAAGGGCTTTAATGGAGGAACGCATTTCCCCAAACAGCAGTTGATTTAAACAAAATTGGAGCCTCGGGGTCTATTTGCTGTGGAGCGTCCCCAGGGGGTAGGAAATTTAACGGAGTGGCATCAGGATGAGAAGGCGTTTCTTCAGGGCCTCCCTCCACCCACGATGATGAGGACAAGGCTCTCTGACCTTGAGGTTTAAAGAAAGGGAACTGCATAGCAGGTATAGATGATTTAATCTTTTTAATTCTTTTAGGAGCCATAATAAGGGATACAGTTTGGTGTCCTGACCACAAGTGGAAATTTTAAGAATACTGGTACGATTTGATCAATACAGACAATATATGAGTAGACTTAGAACTGGACTCAGGGGCTCATGTAGCTCAGTTACTGATTTGTGTTAGTGTGGTCAATATATTCAGAACATTTGCGGAGATGGACAAGGTATCAGCTTCTGCATTTCACGAGTGGACTGTACTCAGCTATACATTGTAGGGTGCATTCCGGGGCTGTCGCCATCAGATATGAAACTAGAATGGAGTTTTGGTACAGAGGCTTAGGGGTGTTTTGGTTGGTCTCCTCAGGCGACTGGAGAAAGCAGGTAGGTAGGGTAAATGTTGTAGTGAACCTGCCATGGTTAGTGACCCTCCCGCACTGATCTGTGTCCTATGTGCCTGGGTGATAGCTGGCATCTCTGACTTCCCCCTTGTCACTCTGGCTCTGACAGTCTGCAGCGTGCAGCCAATGGTGACCGGAAATTCGGCCAGACTGTCGGCCCAGCACTTTCGGTTTTGCGTGTCTGCAATGTTTCCCTCGCCAGCCGGACAAGTGTTGCAGGGGATCTCCCGGTTCTATTTCGTGCCAGGTAAGTAGCGGAGGCAATCTCAAGGGACCATAGTCTTCAGGTCTTCACGGGCCCAATCCCGGCGGCCACCCACGCATCGGCAGTTAAGCCTCTGGTCTCCGTTCCCCGAGATATTAAAGTACTTTGAGGCGCAAATCACTCACGCTGCTAGGAGTAGTGTCCCCCCTAATTCGCTGCTGATTCTGGAGCCCTCAAAAGGTTTATAAGCCCCGATGGCCACCGATTATAAGGCAGTATGTGGAGAGCAGCCAAAATCTCCGCCCTGCCCAAATGGCTGCCAGGCCACACCCTGTCAGCACAACATTTTGACATTTGGTCTGGTCTAAAGAATTGCCCAAAAATCGTGACAGCTCTGTCGTAAAATGAATAGAGATGTTCACTGACCCCCCTGTTCTAGTTTTGGTTTTGATCTGGATTAACTTTTGTGTTTTTGTTTTGGCAAAACCGCCCTCATGTGTTTTGTTTTTGTTTTTGGATCTGTATTTTTTTAGAAAAATAGTTAAAATATACTAAAATCACAGAATTTTTTGCTCCTACATTATTTTTTTTTTTAAAAGATATTTTATTAAATTTTACAGAACAGAGAATAAGGTAAACAGGCAATACAGGTGAAGCAAAACCATAATGTAGTTTCCACGTAATGTAAACAGCATATTGTTACTGATATGAGGAGACAAAAGAAAATACGGGGAGAAATTAGAGAAGGGAAGGGAAAGAGAAAAGAATAGGAGTAAGAGGGAAGGGGGAAATCACTAGCCAAAGAGGTGAGAAGAAAAGTGAAATGAAGATGAGGATCTACAAATTGGTAGTTAGGGCTCAAAGGCCTTAAAAAGCAAGAGGAGGAGAGGCTCCATGATATTCAGTCCAAGGACTCCAGACCTTATTAAATTGGACAGGGGTGTGGCGAAGAATGCTAGTAATATATTCCATATGATAGACTTGCCAGATACGGTTGATAACAGAGGACAAGGAGGGTGGACTTTGATTTTTCCAAAAAAGGGCAATTTGGCATCTAACGGCACTAAGAATCTGTGTAATAAGTTTCTGAATTGATTTCGATATCTTAGGAGTAGAGCGAGGGAGAAGAGAAAAATGAGTGATACTGAAAATTAACCGGTGGATCGATTTCCAGAAAGCAAATAGTTTGAAAGGAAGTAGTTTTGGACAGTGCCACCAAATATGAGACAGGGTACCCTCTTGACCACAATGACACCAGCACATCCATCAGGAGCCTGGATATATTATATGAAGATAGTGTGGGACCAAATACCAACAGTAAAAAATCTTGCGAAAATTTTTGCTTATCTTAACGCAGATAGAGGTCTTTGAGAGGTTCAGGCGAATCTTAGCCCATTCCTCTGGAGAAAGCGATTCCCCCCATGTCCTCCCCCCGTTTAAGTTTGTGTGGATTCTTAGGGGGGGGCATTTGTGTTTTACCATAAGGCAGTAGAATGTGGAGATCAAGCCCCTGGAAGGGGAGCGAAGATCACAGAAAGTGACCAAAGGAGAGGTTAGATGTATATCAGTGACTGTACGTTGGATAGAGTTATATAAATGTTGAAGTTGGAGGTATTGAAAGAAGCAGATCGAAGGGATGCGAAAGTACTTTTGAATGTCCGCAAAAGAGGTAAAGAATTGAAGTGGCATGAAGTCGGAGAGGAAGTTGATGCCACATGTTCCTACATTATTATTAACCTCAATAACACTAATTTCAAGTCATTTGCAGTCAGTTTTGACCACCTCACAGGTCGCAATGTTATTTTCATACACTTTCAAACAAAGACTGTAGCAGTTCTTGCCAGTGATAAGAAGTCCATTGTCGTGCCTAGGCATTAGACTAAAAAATCCACCTCTTATGTGTGGAATTATTTGTACCCAAATTCTGACAACAGTTGTATAGCCATTTGTAGCATTGTAAAGCCACAGCCTGTAGAGGTAGAGACCTTAACCACCTAGGATCCTCATCCATGTTACGCCATTTGAAACGAGTTCATGGAAAGCTCTTGGGAAAATCAGAAAAATAGCAACAAGCAGTCCAGCATCAGCTACCTCCCTTCTCTCATCTAGATCCCAGCACCTGCAATCTACACCCCCAACACCTTCATCATCAATATCCTCACAAGTGATCGGAGTTAGTCCTGCATCCAAGTTGCTAATGCGAGATGACTCCTCCCCTATCCAGGACTCCTCAGAAGAATCCTTGAGCTTTAGGCCCACTGCTGCTGCTCCTGCTGCTGGGGGTGAATCTTCAACCCAGAAGTAGACCAAGAAAAAGACTACTAGTAGTTTACAACAATTGACTGTTTAACAATCCTTTGCAAGAGGAAGCAAGTATGGCAGCTGTCAACCAGTCGCACAACGGATCACAGATGCCATGGCGACTATGCTAGTATTAGATATGCATCCAATATCCACTATTAATGCATCTGGTTTTAGACAGTTAATTGAGGTCTTGTGTCCCTGTAACCAAATTTCATCACTACACCATTTTACTAGAAAAGCAATTCCTCACCTGTACCAGGAGGTTACAAAAAAGAAAATAATTGTGATACAAAATGCCATTCTACCCACTGTACACTTAACCACAGATATAGGAACAAGCAGAACTGAGAAAACTAAAGATTATATGACTGTGACAGCCCACTGGGTTGGTAAATCGCCAACAGCAGGACCAGCAGCAGCAGCATCTAACAAACAACGCCAGATCTTTCAGAGGCAGGCTACTCTGTGTATCATCTGCTTCTCTAAGAGGCATACCGTTGACAACCTGTTTGTGGGCAGCACAGTGGCTTAGTGATTAGCACTTCTGCCTTACAGCACTTGGGTCATGAGTTGGATTCCCAATCATGGCCTTATCTGTGTGGAGTTTGTATGTTCTCCCTGTGTTTGAATGGGTTTCCTCTGGGCGCTCCGGTTTCCTCCCACATTCCAAAAACATACTGTTAGGTTAATTGGCTGCTATTAAAGTGCCCTTAGTCTCTCTCGATCTGTGTGTATGTTAGGGGATTTAGATTGTAATCTCCAATTGGGCAGGGACTGATGTGAATGAGTTCTCTGTACAGCGCTGCGGAATTAGTGGCGCTATATAAATAAATAGATGATGATGAAAAACTAAGGGATGTCATTGCAACATGGCTAATCCTGCTTGGACTCTCCTGGGGATATGTGATTTCCAATAGCGTGACCAATATTGTTAGAGCATTACAACAGGGGGAATTCCACCACATTCCCTGTTTTGCTCACACAATCAACTTGGTGGTACAGAACTTTTTAAAAAATGACATTGACTTGCAGGAGATGCTGTCTGTGTCCCGAAATATATAGGTTCATTTTTGGAATTCTGCAACAGCATGTAGGAGAATGCAGCAGCTGCAAGAAGAATAGAATTTGAGGGGGAATGTACTTTAGTCGAGCGAAGTAGTCACCTGTGAAGAGAGTGCAGACACTGTTAGCTTGAGTCAAGTGATTACCTTAATTAGACTTTTTCAGAAGCAGCTAGAGAAATTGAAGGAAGAAATGAAACTAAGCAAATCTGGTAACTATATTGGAATTGTAGATTAAGTACTTAATTTGCTTCGCCAGGATCCAAGAGTTATCAACATCTTGAAATTGTATCACTACATTTTGGCAACTGTGCTTGATCCTAGGTTTACGAGCTATGTCTTCTTTTTCTTTCCAACTGACCCAAATCTCAAGAGATGCAATGAGCTCCTGGTCAGCAGGCTGACAGCTCAAGTGGTACATAACACAACAATGTCTCCTCCTTCAGTTTCTCTGGCAACTGCTTCTAGGAAAAAACTAAGCTTTCCCAAGACACCCAGTGATGATGCAGATGAGTCAGCACAACATGTTGACATTTGGTCTGGTCTAAAAGAATTGCACAAAAATCATGACCGCTCCGCCAAAAAAATGAACTACAAATTCCATGAGGAAGACCATTACAGGCATTTACATCAAAGTACACCTCTGTGATGGTGGATTCTAGCGGGGATGAATTAATATTGTTTGAAGATGATGTACACACTGATGAGAGTGAATCTGATGACAGTGTAGATTGCAGGTGCTGAAATCTAGCTGAGAGAAGCTACCTGATGCTGGTATGCTTGGTAATATTTTGGGTAGAATGGCATCTTGGCTGTTTTTCTACAGTAAACTTTCACCTTTATTAGATAGGTGTTTTTTTCTTTAAAAAGGTACAAGCTTTTTATTGACATTTTTGTTTCCCTGACCTAAAACCACTATGCACTTGAACATAGGCTTTAGTAGAGGGATTAGTATCATCATGACTGAGACTGGAGAGTGAGAAGAACAATGCAACTCCTCCTGTTTCTGTATGAGCTATGACACAGTAGAATGTCACTGGAGACTTTTAAGAACACTGACAGCCCTATTATTACAATTTCTGTTTGAGCACTGAACCCTGCCACCACTCCTGTTTCTGAGTGAGCTATGGTACAGTAAAATGTAACTGCAGATTTAGACCAAGCCTGCCAGCCCTATTATTTCTATTTCAGCAATGACAATTAGCAATGGGGCAATAGAGCTCTCATCTTTGTGTGTAACCTATATAACACTGTACAATTTGACTGCCAATTCAGAAGACAAAGCCTGCCAGTCCTAGTATTTGTATTTCAGCAATGACAATTAGCAATGGTGCTCTCCTCTTTGTGTGTAACGTATATAACATCCTACAATTTGACTGTAGATTTACACCAAGTCTGCCATCCTTAGTATTTGTATTTCAGTAATGACAATTAGCAATGGAGTTCTCCTCTTTGTGTGTTACCTATATAACACTGTACATTATGGGACTGCAGATTTAGAAGACCAAGCCTGCCCGATCTAGTAATTCTATTTCAGCAATTGAATTTCTGTTTCAACATTAAACACTGCCACCCCTCCTATTTGGGAGAGCTATGGCACAGTACAATGTTACTGCAGATTTTAAATAACACTGATAGCCCGATTATTTCTATTTCAGCAACAACAATTAGCAATGGAGAAATGTCACGTAGACTGTAGACTGGCAACAACACTGGAACTGCTCCTGTTTCTGTGTGAGCTATAACTCAGTAGAATGTCACTGGAGACTATTAAGAAGACTGCCGCCCCTCCTCTTTCTGTTTTAGATATGACGCTGCCCAACTGCTCTAGAGACTGCCAAGAACCGTGCTACCCCTTCTGTGTCTCTCTGTGAAATGACGCTGGATCGCCGTGGAGGGTGGTACTTATAGAATACAAAACCAGTGAGATCCGAAGACGCAACAATGACATATTGCCTCATTTTCACTTCCAAGGGTGTGCGAAAGATCGGCGAAGTAGGCTTGCTTCTCCGAGAACCGAGCCTGAGCATCTCTAGTTCCTATAAGCCGAGACATTGGTGGTGGTGAGGCGATTGTGGGATGCTATGGGTGTATTAGCCTAGGGCGGCCAGGACCCTTAATCAGGCCCTCTCAATAAAGGTGTGTAGACTTTTTATATATGAACTCTTTGTACATGGTCAGATGTTTTGTGTTATGTGTCACGCTGTGATTTTTCTTGTTAGGATATGGAAAGTCTTTTGCTTCATATGGTTAGTATTTCATTATTTTCTTTCTGCATCGAAAATGACCCTTAATGATGTAAATGAGAGGAAATGCCAGTATAAGATCCTGACCCCTCATCATCATCATCACCATTTATTTATATAGCGCTACTGACTACACAGCGCTGTACAGATAACTCATTCACATCAGTCCCTGCCCCATTGGAGCTTACAGTCTAAATTCTCTAACATACACAGACAGAGAGAGAGAGAGAGAGAGAGAGAGAGAGAGAGAGAGAGAGAGAGAGAGAGACTAGGGTAAATTTTGATAGCAGCCAATTAACCTACCAATATGTTTTTGGAGTGTGGGAGGAAACCGGAGCACCCAGAGGAAACCCAGGCAAACACAGGGAGAACCTACAAACTCCACACAGATAAGGCCATGGTCGGGAATTGAACTTATGATGCCAGTGCTGTGAGGCAGAAGTGCTAACCACTTAGCCACCGTGCTACCCTATAAATAACTGGGAAACACAAGTTAGTGTAAGTGCATAGTTGGTAGAAGTACATGCCACATATAATGTACAAATTAAAAGAAAAAATAGGTGCCAGTTTCCTCATCCACTTTATGTATGGTAAATGCTGTTATAAGATGTTGTGATAAAGATTAAGCACTGTAGATGTTTATTTTGTTTGTCTTGTTATACCAAATCACATTTTCTAAACTCAAACAACCAAATATAGTTTTCTGTATTTTTAGTTTCCTGAAAAAAAACCAATTGTTTAAAATATAATCAAGCTGAAAGTTTCTATATTTTTATTTTTTGTACGTTTTGTGCAGGACTTTGGGAAAACAATTCAATGTAGAAATTATAAGATACTAAGCTCATTAATACTGACCAAAATATCAACCCTGAGTACTGGCAAATATAATTAATTCTGTGGACATCTTACTAGTAATGAATTTTTATTGTTAAAATAATATAAATATAAAAAATAAAATGAACAATATATACTACATTAAATAGTAGTTTAATAAGTAAAATGTTTTATGAGTGTGAAATAATAAAATGATGGATAAAAAAATAAAATAAAACTGTATAAAACATTTACAAACTGGATGCATATAAAAGAAAATATGCGGAGATGGTTGAGCGGATAATGTGAGTACAACGTGTGTGCTTATGGGAACGGAGAATCTCCCACACCGGTTAAGAAGCTGTTGTTTTAGAGGCTGTGGTCCTGAATAATTCCTCACTGTGACCTTGCTGTCTGACTTATATTGTTTGATAACAAGCAATTTGCCCACAGTGACAGGAAATGAATCACGAAAGTAGACTGCAGAGAAGTAGTAGTTGTTTATTAATGTAAAAGTAATATAAACATTTACAATTCACTTGCAGTGTGCAAGTATAGGTGATGATAAAAGTGCTTTCCTGCAGTCCCGCTGCCAAGTAGTGCTGCCGTTTTAGGAGGAAGTGGTACAAAGGGCTAGTACGGATCAAAAGCTCTCTGTATTGAGTGTTCAATGCATACTTGCCTACTTTTGAGGGCAGCTGTCCGGGAGGGGGGTCCGTCGAGGGGTACAAGGCCACGCGTGGCACGCCGTTAGGCTCCCCCCCTGTCAATCTTAGGTAATTTAGCCAATCGCAGCAGGGGGCGGGGCCACGATGCCCCGTATAGCCTCGTCCTCACCATCTTCAACAACGGCGACAACTGGATCCGGGATTTTTGCCTGCTCTCTCGGGAGTTCGGGAGAACTCCCATAAATTCGTAAGTCTCCCGGACATTCTGAGAGAGTAGGCAACTACAGTTCAATGTATGCATCTTGCTTATAACCTTACTTATTTTTTAAGGTAAACTGACTTCCTCAGTGTTTTGTTCAAATTAATGCCTGTTGTGGAAGTTTATTTATCATCTACCCTCCCTATTTTAACAGCTGCTAATTTAGGGAAGCAATTAAATTGTAAATTAAAGAGTCACAGTTAAAAAAAAAAGTTAAATAAGAGTGAATAAATAAATTGGTTAGCTGACAGTATATATATATATATATATATATATATATATATACATATATATATATATATAAATTATGTATGTATGTTGTGAAATAGAAAGGTAGCTGTGGATTTAGGAAAGTGCCGTAAAGACAGAAGCAGGGAATATTGCTAGAGGTTTACGAACTGTTTAGGGTTTGCACAGGTGTAGCTAGGGTTAACATGGTATCTGGTGCGTCACATTGGTATTACTGTAACTCATCACATAGTGTAGCTGATGTTTTATCCATTATTAAAATGTTTTACATGCATTTACCAGTTTCTACCACCAGATGTCATAACACTTGATTTCCAGTATTATGTAACTCAAAATAATGAAAGTCATTCATTCAAAAAAGTCAGTTTCCGGGTGAAATTACAGTAAACAGAGGCCCCCACCCCACCAAATGAATAACAACACCAGTGCTTACACGAATACTACAGGGGATAAACAGTGTGTGTTTCCTCCAGCATGCTCTGGCAGCCGTGTGAATGTGCTGGCACTTGTAGTTCTTCTTGTGACTAGTAGTGCAGCAGAAAGAAATTATGATATCTTTAAACATTTTATTACCCCAGAACCCACTTGCAAGGAGTATTGGGAGGAGTCCTAGTGGTATATTTACTAAACTGCGGGTTTAAAAAAGTGTAGATGTTGATTATAGATTCTAGTTATCATTTACTTAGTACATTCTACAAAATGACAGCTAGAATCTGATGGGTTGCTATAGGGAACATCTCTACTTTTTCAAACCCGCAGTTTAGTAAATATACCCCCTAATGATTTCAGCACTGGCTGTTTTTCACTAGAGAGAGGTCTGCATTGTTTTTCCTGATTCCCCTAGGGATTTCAGCCCTGTACTGAACAAGCTAGGGCTGAGTGACATTATGACAGGGGGAGTCATAGTGTCACCATCCAGCCTCTCTAGTACTGTTAGCAGCTTTTTATTGACTACACATTGCTTGTGTCCCCAAAATTGGCACTACCAGCAAATGCTCTTGGAAGGGGTGGGGGCACACACTATTTTAAAGATAATATATTTTTATTCTGTTGAACTACATTAAAACGGCAGTGATCATCATCTATTAAATGATGATGATGGGCATCTCAATGCTTAATAGAGTGTCATTATGCTTTAACCCCTTTACCACTGAACCTATTTTGCTACATTTTGGGTTGATCACATTCCAACTTCAATATCAGCAATTTGTTTATGCAACATCAAAACACATTATATCTTGTTTTTTCCAGAATACTTTGAATTTTCCAGAAATATCATTAGCTTACCATTGGTGTTCTTAAGCCTGTCACTGCATAACAATTGTTCCCAAAATGGCGAAAAAGTGGGTATATTTTAACTGTGATTGCAATAAAGTGAACTAAACCCAAATGTTCTTCTTTTGTTTTGTTTTTTACTAAATGCCACCAATAAATACTTTACTTTGCTTTGGCATCAATCCACCTTTCCAAAAGAGCAAAAATCAGGATATTTAGATTGAATATGCCCCTTGTCAAGATGGGGGAAATCTCGGCATTACAAAACCTCTCCCCCTTCCTGGACTCCTTAATGTTTCTGTAGTGGAGGATGTTATTGGCTGGTGATCACCACGCAATAACAAGTGAAGGGCCATATCACTTGAAAAAGGGACTCCTCTCTTTCAAATTAGGGTACCCCTGATTTTTTTTGAAGCCAAAATGGGGGAAGATCTGTGCCCTCATCCTCCATTCTTAGACTTCTTAATTATTTCTGTAGTGTAGGTAGATATTGTCTGGTGATCACACATGGTCACCAGAAAATAATTATTAAGAGGGCACCTCAGTTGGAAGAGGGGACTCTCCTCTTTCAATGAAGGTTGTCGCTGAGTTTCTAGGTGCCTGGATGGGGAGTTGGGTACTTTAAGTGCTCTTTCCTACATCCCGTGACTTGTCAATATTTTTCTGCAAGCGGTGATAAGGAGGTGGGACTTGATGTAATTGTGAGTCAGAGAGATGGTGTAATTAAACTCCGCCCATTCTCTGTCTAAGCTATCAGGAAATTCCTGTGTGCTAAGGACGAGTCCCACTCATCCTACCACTGAAAGGGTTAAGCATTTCAAGTCTGTGGTTTGGATGCAAATGTGTTCCTACTCAACATCAGGCAGTGCTGAAGGCACTGGAAACATTTATCACTATAGTTGTTACTGGACATGTCCTAGGACCAAAAACCTAAAATACAAGATGACTTTTATAAAAGAGCTACTAATAGTATTCACAAATATACAGTATAAGTAAACTTTTAAGCAGCCTAGATATGAGACATAAAGGTGTGATTGTTGAGAAAGATAACTTTGCTATTCGCTATTCTTAGCAGACTTCATTTTTAGTAATCCCATACTTCCCAACCTTAGAGCACCGGGAATCTAGGCAGGGGGAGTGACCACACACCTGCGGGCATGCCTCGGAATTTTAAAACGTTAGGCTGCTTACTCCCACCCAACACCCATGTGTGGGGCGAGCCCAAGGTGCGGCACATTTTTTATTGTTATCAAGCCAGTCTGTCATAGCTTACTGCTCTTAGCGGCTTTTTTGGGGGACCACACACTGTTTGTCTCACCGATTTTACTACCAACTTAGGCTATGGCCACTAGAGATGGTAGCACTTTGGGGGGGCTCACTGATTTCTTTTTCTTCTTTCTTTTCAAACATTTGCAAGGTCCAGTCTGATGTGGACCTTCAACTTAGCCACCAGCACAGTGGCTAAGTGGTTAGCACTTCTGCCTTACACCACTGGGGTCATGAGTTAAATTCCTGACCATCTGTGAGGAGTTTGTATGTTCTCCCCGTGTTTGCATGGGTTTCCTCCGGGTGCTCTGGTTTCCTCCCACACTCCAAAAACTTACTAGTAGGTTAATTGTCTGCTAACAAAATTGACTCTAGTCTGTGTGTGTGTTAGGGAATTTAGACTGTAAGCCCAATGGGACAGGGACTGATGTGAGCAAGTTCTCTGTACAGCGCTGCGGAATTAGTGCGCTATATAAATAAATGATGATGATTATCTTTATCAGCTTGTATCTAGCACCAGTGATCGAGCATCAACAACAGATTTGCCTCCCCTGACAGGCGACTCACTGATGTGCAAATAATATATTTATTAAAATACATATAATAAAATACAGATTCCTAACTACTACTGACACCTAAAAACATTAATGGAGCAAACACAATCCTAATCACCATGGAATATCCAAGGGATAACACCTTTAACAAAAAGGAAAAATATTCTTTGTTCACAAAATATAAATACAATATAAATATTTGTATGGTACAAAGTTTTACAGCTGCCTGCAGTGTGAGCAGGCAGCTGTAGAACTTTCGACCTGCAGGGTGCGCTGTTGGGAGATTGCACACAGAGGGGAACTGTCATGTGATCAGTTCCCCTCTGACTATTACAGAGAGAACAGATCATCAACAGGTGTGTGGGGGTGGGGGAGGATTTAATGTACTTGTGGGAAGTTAATATTGAGAGGGTTAGACATACTGAGGGAGTTAATTATGAGGTGAGAGGATTGCTGATCTTAATGGGGTACTTTTGATAAGGCTGCAGGAGTTACTAATTAAATGGGTTACTGAATATAAATGGAATTATTTAATGATATTGGTGTAAATTAATTATGATGATGAGAGAGTTAATGATTATAACTGGATTAATGATGTTGAAGGGGTTGTTATGATGAGGCTAAAGGATTTAATGACTATGAGGGGGATGATATGGGAGTTAATGGTTATAAAGGGGTTAATATAGAATATTGGGGGTTAATTAATAATCGGGAGATTAATGTTGATAAAGTGGTTATTATGATGATGAGAGATTTTATGTTTTTGAGGATGTTAATGACAGGATTGATTGATAAGGGGGTTAATTATCATGAGGGGTTATTTTTGAGGATTTGGGGGATACTTAAGATTGACTGACTCTGTGTGCTTGTGCCCCAGATTAAAATTTACCAGCCAGTGTCTGCATGTAATGTGTGAGGAAAGGTGTGGCGATAGTATTGGTGTAATGTCTGGGTAGAGGTTGTGAAGGTGATATTTATGTGGTTATGTGGAGAGAGGAGTGGAATGGGTATTGGGGTAATGTGGAGAGTGGAATGGGTATTGGGGTAATGTGGGGAGAGGAGTGGGGGTAGTAATGTGTCCTATTTTGCGATTGCTATTCACAGCGTTTGTTTGTTTAAATAGTGTATATTATGTTTTTATACTGCCATAGATTTAAATATAGAGATATACAGCAGATTCTGTTTTGTCATAATATAGTAAAGTACATTGTTAAACATATCTTGTAAGGAAAGTTGCCAACAATAGGAAATTGTACTAACAAAGTGAGTTTGTGAAAGTGTGCATATGTGTGGGATGAAGCAGAGATAATAGTTTGAATTAGTACACAACACGGATGGTTAATAATACTGTCTAGCTGGTATCTTCTGGCTAAGTGACTGAAACCTTTAGAATATAAAATATAGTATACTGTATTATACTATATATATATATATACTATATATATATATATATATACTATATATATATATATACATCTAATATATATATATATATATATATATATATATATATATATATATATATATATATATTAGATGTAGATAACAAGATGTAAACACTGGCGCTCTTGCAGTATTGTATGTAAGTAGTATAGTTCAAACCCACATATACACCTCTTCCACGTGAGGAGGCAGCCTTCCAACAAAGCTCTGGCTGGTAAGGCCGGAAATAGAAAGTGATAGGTACAACAGCTGGATGGCGCACTGGTGATGTTAGCAGATTATGCTAAACAAGGTGGGAACAAATAAATAGGCATGAGGATAAAGTACAAGTCTCTGGGTTGGTGTCCAACAATGTATGCAGTAAATCCAGTTCTTAAATCCAAATGCTAGACAGGGTGAACAACCGTATCAGACTCTGGTATACAGAGAATTAACTCCGATGTCAAAATCAAAATATGTATATGCAGTTACTGCCCAACCAGAGCTGGCTGGACCAGTGTTCCAGCCCACAAGCGCATGAGCTTTGGCGCACTGCGCATGCGCAAAATGGCCACCGTACACAGTACATAAACAAGCCCTGAACAGGGGCATTCATCTTTCCTCCTGAAGAAGTCTATTTATGACGAAACACGTTGAGGCCCTTCTATTGTCTGTATACATTGCCTTAGGCCACTCTACCATCCTGGACACTTAATGTGTATACCCTGATACTCCTGTGTGGAGATCACTGGTAACACCTGTAGAACCTTCCAGGGATCCATACTGGTATAAGCTGACCTACTGCCTAATACAGATAAGCTTATTATTACTTTGTACAATGTGAGTTTGCATTTTATACTATTGCTGAATAAATTCTTTGTACATAAATTACTACACTATATGGCTCCTCTATCTTCACTATTTCGGTTGATTGGAGTTTGATAGTGGTATTTGCATGGGGACGGCTGCCCGAGACCAAGAACTACTGCATACTGCACCTGCTGGTTTACCTGTTCCTGATACACTAGATGGAGCTGTGATTCCCTCCTGGAGACTCCGATACAGATAAGCTGTTTTTACATTATCTTTCGGTACGTTTCCACCTATTACCTGGTTAACTGTACTTCATTGCACACCCTCTGTTTATCCCTGTCCCTTTGCTGATATATAATTGGAGAGCTTGTGGGCTGGGACACTGGTCCAGCCAGCTCTGGTTGAGCAGTAACTGCATATACATATTTTGATTTTGACATCGGAGTTAATTCTCTGTATACCAGAGTCTGATACGGTTGTTCACCCTGTCTAGCATTTGGATTTAAGAACTGGATCTACTGCATACATTGTTGGACACCAACCCAGAGACTTGTACTTTATCCTCATGCCTATTTATTTGTTCCCACCTTGTTTAGCATAATCTGCTAACATCACCAGTGCGCCATCCATCTGTTGTACCTATCACAATATATATATATATATATATATATTTGCATGGCAGAAAAAAGTTTCCGGTGGGAGGAGTTTCTCTCTGGGAGAAAGCGTTTCCAGTGAGAAGAGTTAGTAGATGTCACTTTAGTAGTCGTGTGCGACCTGTATTGGTTATAATTTGAGAGGTAACTTACCCTAGAGCTCTGAAGGACCACATTGGAGCCAAGCAGGCATGACCAGAAGCAACATTAAACCAACATAAGTATACAGTGGAGCCTGAAGAGTCTGTCATATACATTATGAGTAGGAAATGTGGTCAGAAAGCAACTGTGTATTGTGAGAAGTGGACAAAAAGTACAAAAGTACAGCCAGGGAAAACAGTGAACCCTGTAAATTACACCCTGTTTTGGAAAAGAGTAAATGTATTAGTGAGGGGGGTGAGGATGAGTCTACTTTAATCTCTGCAGTAGCTCATTACAATTATCTGCTACAGACCCCAATAAAACTCTCCCACATGCTTCTAAGCACAGAAGTATCCATCCCTTCCCCTACAGAATCCTTTTCAAGCTCCTCACTCTGATTTACAAGGCCCTCGCCAACTCCACTGCTCCCTACATCTCTAACCTTATCTCTATTCACACTCCCTCCTGCTCACTGCGATCGTCCAACGATCGTCACCTCTCTTCCCCTCTGATTACCTCCTCTCACGCACGTATCCAAGAATTCTCCCGCGCCGCTCCCCTCCATTGGAACAAGCTCCCCCGCTCCATCAGAACTTCCCCTAATCTGTCCTCTTTCAAACGAACATTAAAAACCCACCTTTTCCTTAAAGCCTTCCAGTCTCATGCCTAAACTCCCACCGGTCGGCTACCTCTCTTTCTCATCCCTTCTTCCCTTCTCCCCCTTCCTCCCGTCTCTCCGTCTCATCCATGTGTCTGTCTGTCTTCCCCTCCCTTTAGATTGTTCGCTCCTTTGAGCAGGGCTCTCCTACCTTCTGTTTCCATCACTTTTAACTGCGCTCTCCAGCTACTCAGCTCACCTCCTCTCAGTCCCTCTGCCCTCTGTCTCCTCTCGCTTCTCTCCGCTCCCCTCAGTGACTCTCAACCTGTCATCCGTGCCCACCCTCTTGGGCCATAGTTACCTGCCTGTACTCACTTTTCCCCTCCCTCCCTCTCTTTCATGCTGTGCCTGAGCCCCCAGAGTTATAGTGCTTACTGTTACTTGTACTGTGCTGTTTCACCTTGTACTGTGCCATTGTTTGTCCTTGTACGGCACTACGGATACTTTGTGGCGCCCTATAAATAAAAATGAATAATAATAATAATAATAATTGTGCAGAAGCAATAGTTTCAGCTATCGACCTTGGGTGTAGTGATATTGTAGAAATAAAGAACAATACCTGTTCCCAATGGTACGGCAGATACGGATGGAGTAGGTTCAGTCAGGAATGTAGCCATGCATTGTCCTTGTAGTAGATCTGAATTGCATTCTATTATCACTGATTTACCTGATCCTAGTAAAGATTGAGCTAAATGTAAAAAATGTCTTAAAGATCTGGGGAATGCACACGATCCAACTATTGAAGATTGGTGGATAGTGTTGAGGATTTGCCTCCCTTCCAATACTGATATTCCAAATTTTATCAATAGTCAATTTGAAGCGGACAGAACTCTAACTAATGAGGACAATCAGACAAATATAAAGAATATTAATGTTTAACTAAAGGTATACTTTCCTGTGGTAATAAATTGGCACAACATATTTACCATTAAACAAAAGGATAGTGAAAGTGCTGCAGATTACTTTGAAAGGACAATGTTAGACATGGCTATGCACACTGGAATTCAAGCCATCAAAGATAATGTTCACCATAGGGAGGTAGTAGTATCAGTTTTAATGGATGGGCTTAGAGAAAGTTCAAAGAATATGGTACAGATAGCCACTCCAAACTGGAGATGTATAACTGTGAACGCCCTCCGGGAGTCTGCTGTCAGTCGTGTAGAAAGAAATGTAGAGTGAAAAGTTAATGACAGTAAATTTACAAGCTTTACAGGAGCTGCATTCATCACAGCGAACACAGAAGTATACAGTAAAATGTTATAACTCTGGGAAAGAAGGCATCGTGCTAGAAGTTGCAGATAGGATAAGAAACTCTTCTATTCTCATGCAGGTTATAGGAGATAGAGCATTTGGCAAAGAATGGACAATAGGATAGAGAGAGGTCAGCATCAGGGACGTACTCACTCAGTGGCAGAAAATATAATTCGCATGTTCATGCATTTCTGTTTTTTTTTAGATATTCCAGGAAAGCACGCACAGTTATAGAGACAAGTCCATCACAGGTAGAAGAAATGTTATCACAGATACCGGGTCCTTTATGGAATAAAGATGGACAGGATACTGGAATGATGGCTAATGTAGCTCCCGTAATGGTTCATTTAAAAAGTGGCAGGCAAGCTCCAACAATTCCACAGTACCCATTAAAACCTGAGATAGAATTTTGGGTTTATCCTGTGATTGAAAGGCTGCTGCAACAAGGAATTTTAATCAACGCATCCAGCACAGCTAACAGTCCAATTTCCCGGTGAAAAAGAAAGGGGGGACTGGCTACAGATTAGTACAAGATTTAAGGGGGATCAGTAAAGTAGTCGAGAGCCAATTCCATGTAGAGCCCAATCCAGCTGTCATCCTAATGCAAATTCCTTCTTCTACAAGTCATTTCACGATAATGGATCTTTTTTCTGCTTCTCTGTCCCTCTACATCCTGGCTGTCAGTATCTCTTTGCTTTCTCCTATAAAGGGGTACAATATACATGGACAAGAATTCCCCAGGGATTCATTGTCAGCTCCAGTATTTTTTCTCAAGCCTTGCTTGATTGTTTGCAATCTTTTCAACCGAGCAATGAGTGTGTTCTACATCCGTATGTAGATGATTTATTGCTGTGTTTTGATTTACTTGTTACTTAATCTCTCACAAACAGGACACAAGGTTGCAAAGGATAAATTACAGCCATACCAGACAAAGGTCAAAAACTTGGGACACTGTCTCACCCAGGAGCTAAGACATTTGACAACGGACAAAGGGCAGCACAGTGGCCTAGTGGTTAGCACTTCTGCCTCACAGCGCTGGGTCATGAGTTCAATTCCCGATTATGGCCTTATCTGTGTGGAGTTTGTATGTTTGCCCTGTGTTCTCCTTGTGTTTCCTCCGGGTGCTCCAGTTTCCTCCCACACTCCAAAAACATACTGGTAGGTTAATTGGCTGCTATGAAATTTGACCCTAGTCTCTCCCTCTCTGTCTGTCTCTTTGTGTGTGAGTGTGTGTCTATATTAGGGAATTTAGACTGTAAGCTCTAATGGGGCAGGGACTGATGTGAATGAGTTCTCTGTACAGCGCTGCGGAATTAGTGGTGCTATATAAATAAATGATGATGATGATGATGATGAACGGACAGGATTCAGGCTATACAAGACATTACACTGCTTCAAAACCAGCAACAGATTTGTACTTTTTTATGGATTTGTGGGTACTGTAAATCCCGGATACCAGGATTTTCAATATTGGCTTTACCATTGCAGAAGTTAGTCTCATCCTCCAAACCTGAGCTTGTCTCACATACTGAGGAGTCAGAGCAAGCATTCTTTAACCTTAAAGAGAGTTTGACTAAATCACCTGCCCTGGGAATACCTCATTATGACAAAACCTTTTGAGTTATAGTATACTGAAGCTGCTGATTGTGCTACAGGAGTCTTGGCACAGAAACATAGTGACGTTAGCTGACCGGTAGCATACTACAGTGCACAATTGGACACTATGGCAAGATCTCTCCCTACGTGTTTAAGAAATGTAGCAGCAATTGCTCTTCTGGTGAGTAAGAGTGGGGTCGTATTGAATAAAACTGAGCATAATCCTACAGAATTAGTTGGTAACCATTTATATGCATATTTCCCAAATATGTAATAAATGTCTCCTGATAATAGAAATGGAATATGATATGTTAATACCATTGTTGAAACTACCACACCCAAGTGACATTTTACATCTGATATCTTCTCTCCTTCATCTGGGTCTGGTACTGGTAGGGTTTAGTTAAAAAGTATTTATAATTTGTGATGCATTGTGTACATCTTTCACTTTTGAGAGTCTTGCTGGCATATCTAGCAAACTTAGTTGTATCTATGTCAAGTTCTGACTTGAGCTGAGTCTTCTCATCTTCTGTAATTTCTAAATCTCTTTCTATGTCAAAAGTACAATGTGTTTTACGTTCTGGGACATATGGTCTATGCATGGTGATTACTATATTATATTTATTCAAACTAACTCTTGCTATTTGTATTATTTGTTCTTCTTGGGTAGCAGTGTATATTCCTGATGCTGTTCATATCTGAGGTGTTATTTCCTCAACTTCATCTATTGTTTTATTAAAACAGAAGGGAATTTGTTTGGTTGTATGTGCTGCCAGAATTATAACTGGGGGTTTAGTCATGTTATATGTGTTTGTAACAACTCGTCCACAATCACTAAAATCAGAATTTTGCTCCTGACATTTTCCATTGGGACTGATATGGGTCACCTCTTCATTGGATACAGGGACTGGTGACATTGGCATATTCTTACTCAATAAAGGAATTTAAGTGCATGGCCAGCAATTAGTAGTTTCTAATATTTTACCTAGCATAGCATGCAATTGGTCAATTGACTATTGTTTCTTGTAATATTCATTATTATCATAACACTATCTTATGCACCTTTCTTCTGGTGGAATACCACAATATTCACAAATACATTTTGGAATTGATGGTAATCTTTCACAATCTTTGAATTCTCTGGTTTTCCTGCTTAGAAAAGCAGTGGTTTTATTGAAAACATCCTCATCTAATATTTCAGGTGGGCTATCATTTACCAAACTCCTCCTCAATCTCTCTCCAATATATATATGTCCAGTTAGCACTACAGATATCATGGCCCCTAAGAGACAAGCAACAATGTTGAAGTTTCTTTGTGACATAAGTCGATAACCATGTAGTTGATTATAGGCCAACATCTCCATCTTTATTGAAGAGTTCTTTTAAATGTAACTTGAGTCTCTTTATCTGAGTCTTTCAAGCTTAGGTCTTTGACCTCTTTGCAATGGGAACTATGGATCCAAGTGTCTTTCTTTGCAACTTTTACAGCTGTATCAGTTGCAGCTGTATCAGTAGCAGAACTTGCCAAGGATCTTCCCATTAAACTGTAAGGGAACCAGAGCGCAATAAATTTCTTACCATAACATAGTCTCCAGGTTATATCTTGTGTGCAGGCCCAAGAGCTGATTCTGGTGGGAATGTCCTTCTGGGCCTGTCAAAATGTATGTAATTGTTTAGACAACTGTATGACATATTGAACAGTTAGATCATAATGCAGTTTTAAGTCAGTCTTAGGATAAGTAATGTATCTTGGTTGGAGTCCAAAAAACATTGAGTTTAGGTTTAAGTGTGATTCTAAAACTATGAAACACTAAATGAAGTGCTTCCACCCATGTCTTCTGTATAAGCTTCTCCTGTATAAGCTTGGATAACCTATTTTTAATTGCTCAATTTATTCTGTTCTTTTCCTGAAGCCTAGGGATGATATGAAGTATGTCCTTTTGAATCTACTCCCATCATATCACATATTCTCTGAAAATTCTTTCTCTGTAAAATGAGTTCCTTGGACACTCTCTATGGCTCTGAGTAAACCCTATCTGTATACAAATTCTTGCAAAGTCTGCACTGTGTCTGAAGCAGTAGGCCATGTGTCAACCCACCCTGAAAACATGTTGTTAAAACTAATACTTACTGTAACCTTTTTATCTTTTTTTATTTGAATAAAATCAATTTGTAACTTCTGAAAAGGACCAGTTGTATTAGGCAAATGCCTGATCTTAGTGGGCACTGTTTTTTCTACATTGTTTTTGAGACAAATAATACATGTTTCACATTTGGACTTAGCCACTGTAGTAAATCCTGGGGTATACCAATAAGATTTTACAATCCGAGTCATGTTATCTGCTCCCATGTGTACTAACCCATGAGCACTTTCTGCAAGGGCTTGCAATAACATTTTTGGTGCTACTGTGAGTCTGTGCAAATGTTTATTCATTTCCCTTTAGCTAGCTGACATGCTCTAACAAGTGCTGTAAGTTCATCAACTGAGCTGAGTGTGGTGACTTCAATTACCTCCTCTTGTATAGTAACGTATATCCTGTCACTAGAGAACCATCATGTGTTTGCCTATGACAACTTCTATCAGTGAAGAAAATAAAATCTGGATTCTCCAATGAAGTCTCAGAAATGTCTGGTCGTACAGAAAAGTTTTGACTCATGTATTTCATACAATCTTGATCATTGTGCTCCTCATCCTTATCTTGTGAGGCTTCAGAGGACCACAATGTAAAATTCTGGCATTTTTGCATTGTAATGTTAGTAGGCGTTAGCAATGCAATTTCCCATTGTGAAAACCGTGCTGCGGACACGTGTCTGGTCTGTGCACTATTCAAAACTTGGGCAACAGCATGAGGGACAAACAAATGTAACTTGTGTTTTAATACAATATCCTGAGGTTTTTTTTACACAAGGATAGCTGCTGCAGCTATCCACAATGTGAAGGTAATGCTTTTTCCTACTGTGTCTAGTTGTGTACTGAAATAACCCACGGGCTTTGTTTTTCTCCATGCATTTGTGTAAGGACTCCCAGTGCAGTGTTCTCACTGTCAGTATAGTACAATTGAAAATGTTTCTCATAGTTGGGAATGCTTAATGCTGGGGCATAAGCCAAGAGTCTTTTAATCTCTCCAAATGCCTCAATAGGTTCAGGTGTGTGCTCATGCTTATCTGGCATATTTTGTGAGATCAATTGTTGTAGGGGAAAGCTATGGTTGAAAACCCTGGTATCCATTGATGGCAGAATTGTAACATACCCAAGAATGAGCGTACTGCTTATTCATTTTGTGGTAGGGGGTATTGAAGAATCAGGACCACCCTTTGGGGGTCTAAGGGGCATATTCAGTTAGCCATAGACAACGTGGATGTGCATTTTTTATGCTAATACGGTACCGCAACATTGTGGATTTCCCTTCGCAATTTTATGGGGGGGTGAAGGAAAATCTGCAATATTGCGGTAACGCAGAGTGCCTTCGGATCCATTCCGGAGGCACTTTGAGCTTGAATTGAATATACCCCTAAATGTCTTTGACCAGGTGACAAACAATGGCCTATATTTAACCTTGTCAGTACATAACTGAATTTTCTCCATAGATACTTTGTGACCTGTTGCTGCATGAAAACACAGTAGTTGTTTAGTATCTTCACGGGAAGTGTGAAATGGTTTGGAACACAGCAGAAAATCATCCACATATTGGATCAGGACAGAACCACCTGTGGGCACAAAATACTGCAAATTATTATGTAGACATTGTGAAAATAAACTTGGAGATTCTATTTAGCCCTGCGTTAGATGAGTCCAGGTATATTTAACCCCTCTGTAGGTAAAGGCAAAACGATATTGGGAATCAGGATGTATTGATATTGAAAAGAAAGCGCTGCACAAATCTATTACACTGAAGTATTCTGTATCTGCAGGGATCTGCATCAAGATGGTTGCTGTTTTGAGCACTACAGGAAAGTGTGGATTTTCTACTTTGTTTACGGCCCTTACATCTTGTACCATTCTCCAGGTATTTTAGGTAATCCCCTTGTTAGGTATGGAACATATGGGTGTGTTAGCTGAACTCATGTAGTTCTTTAATATCCCTTGTTTTAGTAAGGCTTGTATAACAGGATATATTATTAGCGCTGCTTCTGGTTTGAGTGGGTATAGAGGTATGAGAGGGTGGAGACATTCCTGCCGGTAATTCAATTTGAATGGGCGCTACATCGCTCATTAAACCAATATCCTGTGAGTTTTTAGTCCATAATTGATCAGGGACATCGTTGAACATGTCCTCAATATCTGAAAAAATACTGGATACTCAGACAATGGTATATGAATTGTGTGTAAGTGAGCCTGCACTTCCTCCTTGTTAGGTTCTGGAACATGTAAAAATATTCCATCTGGAGTACAGAAAATGTTACAATTTAACTTGCATAGCAGGCCTCTTCCTAATAATTTTGATGGGGTGACAGCTGTCAAGATGAAAAGCATGTGGTGTAGAGATTGTACCTAGGGTCACTTCCTGACTGGTAGATACAGGAAGGGTTGTGTCTTGCCCAGTTATTCCTACAGCCTGAACAGTCTAAAAAGTTTTAGGAATATTGCCCCTATCCACAGTGCTAAAATTAGCTGTTTCCAATCTTTCTCAGTTGGTTCATGTAAAATAGATATTGTCTGTACATATTTACAGCTCTGTTGTAAATTCTTTTTAGGATCAGGAATATTTTTACTATGGATTGTAAATTTGTTTGTTGCTAAGGTGACCAAAGAGGATTCTCTCTATTAGGACGTTCTGCTGATTCTTCACCTAGGTCCGTAAACACTAACTGTCTGAAATTGGTGTGCCCCCTTTTTAGTTACAGTTCTAGTATGCACCAGAGATCGTATGACCTTTTTATTCTCTGTTTTTTCTTTCATTTGCTCTATCCGCTTTTTCTCCCATATTATCTCTTTCTTTTGCTACACTAGTCTGTGTTTCCTTTACTTATTTCTCTTTTTCTTTTGCTGCACTAGCCTGTGCTCCCTTTCCTCTTCCTCCTCCTCCCTTCTCCTTCCTCCTCTTTCTTCATTTCTTCTTCTCCACTATTTACTAAAAGCAATTCTACTTCTGTCTTTGTAATCGCATCACTAGGTTCTATAGTTTCTGGTTTTGGCTGTTCTGCGGTTATATCAGCAGGAGCTGAAGATTGTACATGTTGTGCTCATTCTGCTTGACTTTGTCTTGCCCTTCTTGGAGCCATGGCTATGACCCTAGCAATGACAGCCATTTCCTTTTCTTCACAACATCAGAACCATTCCTAGACCACCTCAACCTGTCACCTTTTGTAATACTTTTTGGCAGACACCCTCATAACATATTTCCCAGGTTCAACATCCTGAAAGTTTCTGGCATATCAGGAGACAATATTTTGAGGTTCTTTTGTTGCTGTTGTCGAAGTCAGCAAATTGGATAAAGTCATTTCAATTAAAATCGAGCAAACTTGGTTGTCTTTGTCTGAAAAGATGTGTATGGTTCGCTACGGCGTAAAAAGGCACGTTACAGCGTAAAAGGGCGTACGCAGCCACAACACGTGGCAACAACAGTATTTAGTCTTTTACATATATTCGCACAAACACGCTCACTTGTAAAATAGTACACATTAATGGTAGTTGCAACACATAGTCATTTATGTCGAAATATAGTAGTATTTATGTTTTATATTATAAGTTATATGCATATTAGTGAAATATATGGAACAGGTTGAAGGAATCATATCATGTGTGGTATCATAATAAACCTCAACATTTGCTACTGTTCGGTTCACTCTGCGAAGGAATCGCAGAGTGCATACGCAAGTTATGAATGATAGGGAATTATGAACTACTTAAGACTAAGGAATCTTGGCGGGAAGAGCAGAGCATACCCCCTGGAGAGATGACACCCTCCTTTGGATTCTTTAGGATGAACTGGCCAATGATTGACAACCCCTTAGACCTTCCTGAAACCTGGACCAATAGAAGCAAGCTATACCAACTTCATTGTTTTACTGTATTCCTGTGTGCATATAAGCAGCAGCTTCTCATCTAGTGTTCAGACATCTTGTCCCCAGACTTCAGGATTGAATGACTGCACACTGGATCAAGAGCGCCTGCGATAAGTAACGGCTGTACTTATTATCACTTCGCTTGAATATATTATACTACTTTTTGCAAATAAATCTTTGTACGTTGGAAACACAAATCGAGGTTCGACAATCGTTATTGGTTAGCGACAATACGCACATAACAATTTGGGGGCTTGTGAGCTTTGGAGGTTTCGTTGCAGACGATAAGCAAGACCAACGGATTTCGGTTCCTCAACAAAGGGTGGAGACGCGTCATATACGGGTAAGAACGCAATGTGTTCAAAACCTGATTTTTACTCTGTGTTGTGAAACCGAATGTCCGTTTTGCATTGTCTAGGGCACGCTAACTAGAACCTAGGGACAAAAGAGAAAACTGTTTCTTTTTACTGTCATTGTGCGTTTTAACTGTATTGCATTGCTTAGCGTATGTGTATTTCCTGCTGTGCGTACGCGAACTTCCGGTAGATTTTCCACGTGGTTAAACAATCGTTTTGATAGTTATTATATGTGCATAGTATAATTACTTGTGAAAGCCTCTGAGACATTATTACTATTGTTGGGAACTTTTAATTTTCTGCGCAGAAAAGGTGTATAGTGTGTGATTTTGTAACGTAGATACACTGTTTATTATTCATTGTGCTCAGTTGCTGTCTGACGAGGCGGATTGCCCAACCGAAGGACGGTATACAGGGCAGGTATATCGAATGCGAAAACGTGGTTTTCGCAAAGCGCTACCAAAAGATCGCAAGGTTTGCTAATAATTAGTATTGATAGGCTGTGCGATCTAACCGCACGATAACCGTCAGTGCGAATTGGTGAAGCAGCTAGGAGGAATTATACTGGAAAGGCAGGTTGATTTTATCAACTTGCGCTCACAGCGATAATAAACTCAGCAGATTTTTGTGGTGAGCCAGGGTATCGAGGAGCTGATAGCCCTTGGGGCCCACAGTGATATTTCTGTGTTAGGGGTCCTCGCTGGGTGCGAGCAAAAGCGAGTGGATGCGCCTAGTGGAAATACGTCCACCGGGCATTAGAGATCTCTAGCGGTGATTGTAGCAACAGGGTTGAAATTGTTTGGTGGAAAGAACAGAGCACTGCAGTGTGTCTGTGTTCCACATAAAAAGGGTATTGTTGGCCGGAAGGAACAGAGCATTGCGGTATGTCTGTGTTCCGTGTATAAGGTATTGTTCAACATGGGTGCTAAGCATACGCTAGAGATGGCCAGTGTACTGCCTAAGGAAGGGCCTATTGGTTCAGCGAGGTTTCTCATGTGTAAGAAATATGGTGCATACGCAACTGTGTATTGGGACATGTGGGTCAAGATGACCAAAGATTGTGATAGGCCTTTCCCAACAATAGGGAGTTTTAATGCAGAGGTACTAAATACTGTAAAAGATAAAGTATGGTTGATTAAGTCAAAGAAAAAGAGAAATAGACATAATGATTGTTTAAAATTGTGGCAAATGGAAGGTAACACGTGGCAGAGCAGCGAATGCACAGCGGAAGTAGGCGTGGCGAAAATCGTGGGCAGGGCGGAAGTAGCCGTTGAGAAGCGTGGCAAACTTAGCGCAAGCGCGCCCACGCAACCGTATGTGGCGGGAGGGGTAAGTACAGCCGTTATTAAAACTGAAAAAAGAGAAATTGCTATGTTATATCCTGTTTTAAGCCAGTTTAAAACAAGTGTATCAGAAGATGAAGATGAACCCACTGTGATTTCGGCCATTGCTCATGCTGTTAATATGCTAGAGGTTCAGCGTAAGTATGGGAAAGGAGCAATGGCTGAGATAGGTGAGAGTAGTGTGATCACTAGGAGTGATAGCGTTCTAAATCTTGAAACAGCAGATTCGGTAGTGACTTCTGGAGCCAGTGAACCAGTGGGTGCGTACCCAGTCCGCACAATATCAGTTCCCAATGGGAAACCGGATAAGGATGGTGTAGTTCCTTTAAGAAATGATACAATGCATTGTCCTTGGACTAGATCAGAGTTACGTTCCATTATGACTGAATTCCCAGATCCTAGAAAAGAGTTGGCAAAGTGTCAGAAATTTGTTAAATAATTAGGAAATGCACACGAACCAACCAATAAGGATTGGCATGTAGTGTTGAGGGCGTGTCTTCCTCCCCATACTGACATACAAAAATGTATTAGAGATTGTTTGTTGGACGAAGATGACACCTTGACTGATGAGATTAACCAAGAAAATATAGAACAAATTGTCAAACGCTTAGCCATCTATTTTCCAGTAGTAGTAAATTGGAGTAAGATTTTCACCATAAAACAAAAGGATAGTGAAACAGCCTCAGATTACTTTGCTAGAGCTATAGCAGCGATAACACGGTTTACTGGGATATCAAACATAGGTGAGGACCCACATCACAGAGAGGTAGCTGTAGGAGTATTAATGGATGGCCTTAGAGAAAATTTAAAGACGAGAGTACAAACCACATTACCTAATTGGAGAGGCATCACAGTAGATTCTCTTAGGGAGTCTGTTGTGAAGCATGACAAAAACATTTTAGAAAAAAGGAAGAGAAAAGTGATAGGTTAATGACGGTAAGTATACAGGCTCTAGAGGGGATGCATACACGATCACCTAAAGTGATCAGGTGTTTCAACTGTAATGAGGAAGGACATTACATGAGAGATTGTAAAAAGGAAAGATTCAATGCACAGAGGGGTGGGTCATGTAGATATCCTCCAAGGAGGAATTCACATGGATTAGAAGACTCACATCTACCCGCGCATATTACAGCAGCAAATGCTGCGCGGGAAAGCAATAGTCAGCGCTAGGGGTCAGGTCATACCTGTAGTCTACAGCCAGTGAGGTTAACTGAGAGTCAGAGAGAAGAACCAACAATGATAGTTGACATAGCTGGTAGAAATCAAACTTTTCTTGTAGATACAGGGGCGGCCCGATCTGTAATAACCTCTCCTTTCAATCTACAGGTGACCAGTAAAACTATTCCAGCTATGGGGGTAACGGGAAAAGTGTTACATTATCCTCTAACTAAACCCGCTGAAGTTACTATCGGGCCTCTGCATACTAAGCATTCGTTTCTCTTGGCTGCAGCGGCTCCTACTAACTTGCTAGGGAGAGACTTGCTATGTAAAATGGGATGTGTCATATACTGTACTTCAGATGGTATGTTCCTAGATGTACCCGAGAAGGTCGCTCATGAGGTACAGGACATATTGGACACCCCTCAAAGGTTAATGTTACACTCGACTGTTATAGAACACAGTCCATCTCAAGTAAAGGGGATGTTGCTGGAAATACCAGGTTCACTATGGACCAGAGATGGACAGGACACTGGACTGATGGCAAACGTAGCCCCTGTCATGGTCAATCTAAAAAGTGGTAGGATAGCTCCAAAAATCCCACAGTATCCATTAAAACCGGAGTTGGAACTAGAGTTATATCCTGTTATTGAGAGGCTGTTACAACAAGGGATTTTAATTCGTACAGCCAGTACAGCAAATAGTCCCATTTTCCCTGTGATGAAGAGTGGGGGGAGGGGCTATAGATTAGTCCAGGACTTAAGGGGAATTAATAAAGTTGTTGAGAGCCAATTCCCCGTAGTGCCGAATCCAGCTGTCATCCTCATGCAGATTCCACCGTCTGCTAGTCACTTTACTGTCATTGATCTATGTTCTGCTTTCTTCTCAGCCCCTCTTCACCCTGACTGCCAATACCTTTTTGCATTCTCCTACCGGGGAGTGCAATACACATGGACCAGACTGCCCCAGGGGTTCATTGACAGCCCCAGTATTTTCTCCCAAGCTTTACATGACTGTTTGCAATCCTTTCAACCCCACAATGGGTCTGTTCTAATTCAATATGTGGACGATTTGTTGCTGTGCTCTGATTCTTTTATGTCATGTTTACATGATACTAAATTGTTGTTGCTCCATCTCTCACAAACAGGGCACAAGGTGGCAAAGGACAAATTACAGCCATGTCAAACTAAGGTCAAATACTTAGGACACTGCCTCACTAAGGGGCTAAGACACCTGACAACGGACAGGTTTGAGGCCATACAACACATGACTCTGCCGCAGAGCCAGAAGCAGATTCGTACTTTCCTGGGGATGTGTGGATACTGTAGATCCTGGATCCCAGGTTTTTCTATTCTGGCATTACCATTGCAGGAGCTAGTCTCTTCCTCAAAATCAGAACGTGTCGTACACACAGAAGAGTCAGAGCAAGCGTTCTTTAATCTTAAAGATAGTCTGACTAGAGCACCTGCATTGGGAATACCTGATTATGAAAAGTCTTTTGAGCTATACTGTACGGAAGCTGATGGTTGTGTAGCAGGTGTCCTCGCACAGAAACATGGTGACGCTAGCAGACCGGTAGCATACTACAGTGCACAATTGGACAATGTGGCAAGATCACTCCCAACATGTCTCAGAAATGTAGCAGCAACTGCTCTTCTGGTAAGTAAGAGCGAGGACGTGGTATTAGGACATAATTCAACTGTCTATACACCCCATGCTGTATCAGCTCTGTTAAACTCAGCCCAAACCAGACATGTTTCTTCAGCTAGATTCACAAAGTGGGAACTAGCCCTGATGGCACCCTCAAACATCACCATCAAACGATGTAGCACCTTAAATCCAGCTACATACCTTCCATATGTGTCTCTAGAGACACAAAGGGTGGGAGGTGAGGAGACCCTGGTTGATGATGAGTTAGGCAAGAATACTGACACGCATGACTGTATGGAACACCTGAATCAGACCTTTACTGCAAGGCCCGACATACGTGACACCCCCTTAGAAAATGCAGATTTTACGTGTTATACAGACGGGAGTTGTCATAGGCAGACAGAGACGGGAGAGCTATGTACTGGTTACGCTGTTGTAAACGATCAGGATGTGGTAGAAGCTGAACCCCTTGGTCCACCTCACTCAGCCCAGGTGGCGGAACTAGTAGCATTAAGGAGAGTGTGTGAGTTGGCAGAGGGTAAATCAGCCAATATATATACTGACTCTAGGTACGCCTTCAGGGTAGTGCACGATTTTGGGGCCCTTTGGCGTCTTAGAAACTTCACGACAGCAGCAGGTACGCCAGTGGCACACTCACAACACATAAAAGGACTTCTGACAGCGATACAGTTACCCAGAACAGTAGCCGTCATAAAGTGCAAAGCCCATACCTTTGAAGAAGACCCAGTGTCACTGGCAATAACAGGGACGATAACAGGGACGAAGCTGCTGAATGGGCAGCAGGGCAACCTATGACTGTATCGACCGACAGTATTATGGTTTTTCAGACATTAGACATGCAGAAATTAATTGAAATGCAAGATTTGTGTTCCCTGCAGGAAAAGGCGGTCTGGAAGGCGAAGGGATGTGGTCAAGAGTCCTCAGGACTCTGGAGGGATGGACAAGGTAAGCCTGTAGCTCCCTGAACATACTATCCAAGCCTGGCTGAAGCAGCACACGGTCTGACTCACCTGGGTAAAGAAGGTATGTGCAAACTGGTGAGAGCATACTGGTGTGCTCCCGGATTTTCCTCTCAGGCTGGTAAGAAAGCAATGTCATGTCTTACTTGTTTGAGGAAAAATGTTGGGAAAACTATTCCAACTGAGCCATCCCACATCCCTCCTACAGACGGACCTTTTCAGGTAATACAAATTGACTATATCCAATTACCACCGTGCAGGAATCTAAAGTATGTGTTAGTGTGTATTGATGTGTTTTCCAGTTGGGTAGAAGCATATCCGGCAGCCACTAATACTGCTGTGTTCACTGCAAAGAAATTGTACAAGACTTTGTATGTAGGTTCGGTATCCCTAGAATCATTGAAAGTGATAGGGGTACCCACGTTACTGGTGATATCTTCCAAAATATGTGTAAACTCATGGGAATCGGTAGCAGACTTCACACCCCTTACCGACCACAAGCCAGTGGTAAGGTGGAGAGAGTAAATGGTACTATAAAGAACAAGGTTGGTAAGGTAATGGCTGAAACTGGATTGGCATGGCCTGAGGCTTTGCCATTGGTCCTCCATAGCATTCGGACCACTCCTAGACCTCCTCTTAATCTGTCCCCCTTTGAGATACTGTTCGGACGACAACCTCATTTGATCGTGAGTCCACAAGACAACTTGAAGTGTAATAATGAAGTGACTGTACAATATCTTATAAGAATGAGTAGACAGCTAAAGCAACAACAACAAAAACTAAAAATGCTGTCACCTGGTATGCCAGAAACAAACTGTCATGATGTTGAACCTGGAGACTATGTTATGATCTGCAATTTCTTACGTTCAGGTTGTTTAACAGACCGTTGGGAAGGCCCGTACCAAGTGCTGCTGACCAGTACTACATCACTGAAGGTTGCAGAGAGAGACACTTGGGTCCATTCCACCCACTGCAGGAGAGTCCATAATCCGGAGAAAGTGCAAGATAAAACTGAGACCGACGACATAGATCTGTCACTTGTGAGTTTGTTCCGGGAGACCTAAAGCCTGCAGTCAAGACACCTGAACCAGAGACGTTGCCCCAGAACTATCTTTCCAGCGATGGAGTGGCAGTTTTTGTTTTTCTTTTGTTCCAGGATTTTCCTTGTTTTTACTCTTTCTAGGACATTCTATTTTTGTGAAGGAGGATGGAGGACGGAGGAGGGTTCTGGTAGTGATGCGGATGAGATGGAGGCAGAGGAAAAGTTATTAGAATACTCAGAGCAGCCCATTATCAAGCTTGGTCCAGGGGTTATGAAAAGGTCTGCTAGCTCAGGAACTCGGAGGCAGTGTGAGGGGCTATTGTCTGATGAGTATTGTATCTGCAAGTGCTGTGACTCCCTAGTTGAAGAAAGATACATCCAACGATGCCAGTCCCCCAGTACTCTAAATATAGGTGGGCATCCTTTGGAGGATTAGCTCTCCCTGGTGGGTAAGGTGCTAAACCAAACCGAGTGTTGGGTGTGCTCTCACGTGCCGCAAGGGCAGCATAATATAGGACTAGTGCCATTCCCTCTAAACATATCCAAAGTACTCGAATTGAGGGGTGGAAGGCCCATAGACGGGAGGTACAATAACACTAGGTCCCCTAGTCTGACGCTTCGACAATACTCAATAGACAGATCTTTGCTGTGTCTAAATATCTCTCATGCAAAACGTCTGGAGATTTGGGAAGCTAACCCATCAGATCAGACAATGGCTCGCCACACTCATTTTAGAGGGAGACTCACAAGGTCACCAATAGGCAGGAATGTTGATGGAAGTCACAAACTAGGGCGTATAACCAAACATAAGAAGGTATCCATTGGAAAAGTCTCTATAGATAATTGGAAAAATGTCATCCATGCGGACACGTGTCTCGAGCAAATGAAGACACTGGGCATGGGTAGTTTTATCAAAACTCTGTGTGATATAATTAATGGGCATACTGTTCCTTATGTTCTCCCTGATGATGTGTATTTTGTTTGTGGAAGGAAAGCTTATTCCTGGGTGACTCCGAGTTCCAAGGGCTTGTGCTTCTTAGCTAAACTGGTTCCTGAAATCATGACTATTACTCATGAAGAAATGATTGGTATTCACAAGACTACATCACCACCATACATACACACACAGTATGAACACCGTGGCAAGAGAAATATGATTCCTGGTGAGGAGCCCATAGCTACAAAATTGATTAGTGAGACCGCTGGGTTTCAAGTTATGGTTGCTCTAGATCTCACCAGGACCGCTCGGGGAACATTAAACTTTAAATATATCCAAGACCTAGCTAAATTAATAGATAATATCACCGAGATGTATGATGACACTTTCAGGTATACTGGAAGGGAGCTACAAGCGTACAAGAAAGAGTTGGTGCAACATAGACTGGTACTAAATTATCTCACCTCTATTACTGGTGGGTACTGTGTGACACTGGCCACCCAGTTCGGTGTCAAATGTTGCACGTACATCACCAATAATATGGATGACCCTAAAGAGCTTATAGACCGGAAGATGGATGAAATTTTGCAACTGAAATGGGAATTTCGAAAGAACCATAATTGTTCGTTATATGAGGTCGGAGAAAAGGTGGCAGGTTGGTTCTCATGGTTGAACCCTGTGAAATGGTTCTCCGGTCTGGGGGAGTGGGTACAGGAAATAGTTGCTAGTGTAGGTAAGCTCCTTCTCCTTATACTGGGTGTCATCTTATCGATTGGTTTGTGTGTCAAATGTGTTCCTACTGTGTTGAAGTGTGGAAAATGGTCTCCTAGGAGTAACACTGAGAAAGAGACTGAAAGGGTGGTACCAGATACCGAGATTATGGTCTGTGAAGAAGTATTGTATAATCCTGAACTTGAAACGGTGATTGGGTGATAGTTTGTTACACTATCAAAGGGTGGAGCTGTCGAAGTCAGCAAATTGGATAAAGTCATTTCAATTAAAATCGAGCAAACTTGGTTGCCTTTGTCTGAAAAGATGCGTACGGTACGTTGCGGCGTAAAAAGGCACGTTACAGCGTAAAAGGGCGTACGCAGCCACAACACGTGGCAACAACAGTATTTAGTCTTTTACATACATTCGCACAAACACGCTCACTTGTAAAATAGTACACATTAATGGAATTTTGAACTACTTAAGACTAAGGAATCTTGGCGGGAAGAGCAGAGCATAACCCCTGGAGAGATGACCCCCTCCTTTGGATTCTTTAGGATGAACTGGTCAATGATTGACAACCCCTTGGACCTTCCTGAAACCTGGACCAATAGAAGCAAGCTATACCAACTTCATTGTTTTACTGTATTCCTGTGTGCATATAAGCAGCAGCTTCTCATCTAGTGTTCAGACATCTTGTCCCCAGACTTCAGGATTGAATGACTGCACACTGGATCCAGAGCGCCTGCGATAAGTAACGGCTGTACTTATTATCACTTCGCTTGAATATATTATACTACTTTTGTGCGTTGGAAACACAAATCGAGGTTCAACAATCGTTATTGGTTAGCGACAATACGCACATAACACTGTCTTAGCTGTTTGCTCATCTTTATAATGGACTGGACGGTTATCTTCATCTTGGTGATCTACTTTCAAGTAGTAGTTCACCATAATGTATATATATTTGCCAGACTAGCTGCATTGTCACATTTCAGATGCTTTGATTGCATAAGCTAAAAATCTCCAAACACTGTCTTCTCCTTAGCTTTGAAAGCATCTTGCCACTCTTTCAAAGGTTCTCACCTAAACAACATAGAATTAGATCAATTGGCACACTTCCTTGGGTACAACATTAGGGTGCACTGGCAGTATTACCGCCTCCTAGAAGGTACCTTCCAAATCTCCAAGATCAGCAAACTTTTAATGGCTCTTGAGAAGGGAAGACTGGAAAAGATGTACATTGATCCAGACAGTAAGTTGGAAATCTTGTATCTGATGACTTTTACTTCTTTGACTCTTACCTCTTTAATTTACATATCTGTTCCTTTTTAGAATCTGTTTAGCTACAGAGTAACGAGTTGGAGAATGAGCAATCCCCTGAAACAGTGAGACAAGTGGGCATGCATTCGTTTGACACTTCTCCGTTGGAAGGAAAACGGTTTTTGGACCCAGCAATACATGACCAATGTCCAACCAAGGCTTCCAAAGGTTGGTGTAGCATACAATATAATTATGCAAAAGCATTGCTTTCACTGATTTGTAATGGACATGTCTGATTCCTTTCAAGTTGTAAAGTAGTGCAGAAAAAAGCCTTGGACAAAGATAAGATCCAAGCTCTGGAGAAGCACATGATTAAGTTTATTCAGACATGCAGGGTGCAAAGAAAGTATGATTGCATCAAATGTATCCATCAGCACTGAAAGATCACTGTGGTTTCAAATCGCTCCTAAATATACCTATATGATTGTCCTGTTGACAGGGCATTATGAAACGGGTGTCCCTATGTGGTATGTTCCAGACATGGGTCCTCATGATGCAATAAAAACAAGTGTGTGTGTGTGTGTGTGTGTGTGTGTGTGTGTGTGTGTGTGTGTGGCCAGCTCAAGACGACTTGAATTTAGGCTTAGTGTTACTTTAAAGGAGTCCATATGGATTCTGTGTAGAGATACAAAATTTAGAAAGCATTGAATAGTTGGTACCAAGTTTAATTTGGACATTTTACTCTAATCTATTTGAGCTTAAAGTTTAGTCATTTTTAAATTACCATTCGTATCCTCTTTTCTGTTATTTAATTTTTAATAAGGTGCTTGCTGAAGAATAGAGATACCAAAATAGATACACAGGCACATTTAAAGTCATGGGAATTGTTAATATTGTTCTAAAAAAGATGCTTGCACACTGGAGAGAACTAGATTTTAATAATTATGCTGATAGGTGATTTGAAAATCACCATATATTAATAAATAGACCTCTAAGGGCTAGATTTACTAAGCTGCGGGTTTGAAAAGTGGGGATGTTGCCTATAGCAACCAATCAGATTTAAGCTGTCATTTTGTAGAAGGTACTAAATAAATGAAAGCTAGAATCTGATTGGTTGCTATAGGCAACATCCCCACTTTTTCAAACCCGCAGCTTAGTAAATCTAGCCCTAAGAGTGTAAACTCAAAGTATTTACAAATGTGAGATTCAGGTGACCTCTAGTGGTAAACAGAGATGCAACAAGAAATGACTAAAGCCTGTATTGACATTGGTTGAAGTTGGGATAATTTGGATAGTAAAGTGAATGTTTGAAGGGTATGACTTAAGTTGTAGAGAAGAAGATACATCTGTACTGTGACAGTCTCCACATTGCAGTGTGTATTGCTACTGGCAGAGACTGGATGGGGTATAATTATGGAAGTCCATGTGGAACAAAACATTAAAGGGTAAGTTGAGGCAAGTCAAAAATTTTAGTGGGCGTTATGTATATGTTAATGACACATTCCATTAGGGAAACATGCAAAACCCAAGCTCAAATGCAGAATCGGGTCGAATAGTGCACAGAACAGTTTTGGTAATTTGTTCATCTATTTTATAGTTACTGCCACAGACATTTATATCAATTATCATCATCATCATCACCATTTATTTATATAGCGCCACTGATTCCGCAGCGCTGTACAGAGAACTCATTCACATCAGTCCCTGCCCCATTGGAGCTTACAGTCTAAATCACCTAACATACACATACAGACAGACAGACAGAGACTAGGATCAATTTTGATAGCAGCCAATTAACCTACTAGTATATTTTTGGAGTGTGGGAGGAAACCGGAGCACTCCTTAGACTGTAAGCTCCAATGGGGCAGGGACTGATGTGAATGAGTTCTCTGTACAGTTCTCAGCCAGGGTTAATGATCCTGCTGGTACCTGGAGAAAGGAGTTCACACACAGGTGCACGACATGGGTGTGATTGCTGTGTGTGTGTGTATAAAAGGATTGTGGGAATTGGTGGGCGGGGCATCCGATGCTGACAAGCACCCGGACGATAGTGAGGGGCTGGGGCATAGTTAGCTGTTAGGAAGCCATGGATTCTTTATGTTTATGTTATGCTGTTTATGCTGTTTTATGCTGAAATAAAACAGCTACTGCTTCAGAAGCCTGGACTGAGGAGTCTCTTATTTTATGATTTCTACAGTTATTAAAACTTTTATGTAATCTTACTGAGATTTTCCTGATTTTATAAAGAATGTGGAATTGGATGCTGAGTATAGCATATTGCACTATGGTATTCTATCTCTTTTGAGTTCAAGTGTTACATCAGACGGTTTATTTAAGCCCCGGGAATGTGCTGAGGAGGACTACGGTAACTTCCAAAGTTATACATCAGATGAGCGCTTCATTCATGTTTTTTTGTTACGTGGCCACCTACCCACAATAGAATTTTATTTATGGTGCATAATGTTTCACACCTGTTTCAACAGTACTATGTTTCCAGATGCTGTGCAACTATAAACTTCTAACACTAGGTGTAGTGTACTGCCCTAACTTAAACCCCAGAGTTCAAAAACACCAATCACAAAATGTAGATAACAGGGAATATCAGATATCAGAAAGCCTCCCTTTATTGGGGGGCCAGATGTCCAAGATCCTGGAAGGGAAAATATTTAAAAAGAACACAATAAAATGACCACCACACAATGCCCATCTGAATACAATACAATGGGAATAGACTGTTGCAGTCTCTCAATGACAGGGTAACTTCTAACTGTGACCACAGGTTAATTGTCACACATTGGGGTTCTTAGTCGCACTTAACATGTCCGCTGCTGTCATCTCATGGGTACCTGCTGCATTCTTCACCACCATTTCTTCTGTTGTAAACAAATACATAATGTTTGTTCTGCTTTATGGGTGTGGCCATCTTGGATTCAGTCAGGTGATCTTTCCAGACCAACCAGATTCAGCAGCTGTGATCACATGATCTGTGCAACCAATAGCTATTAGGAACACCCTAATTACCCTGTTGCCTAGATCTGCTCATTGCCAGAACAACAGAGGATAGTTCTTGGCTCCAGGTATTTCCAGCACTCTTCCTGTATACCCTGCATTTCCAAGCGATCATCTTTCTGCAAGAACCCTTCATTTCCAAAGTACACATCTTTCTGCAAAACATTCTGCACTTCCCAAAGTGCTCAACTTTCTGCAAATACCTTGCATTTTCCAAATTCTTGCAAGAATTCTGCATTCCTCAAAGAGTGCTCATACAGAACTTTGCATCTAGTGCTTATTCTGCAGTGGTAGGGGTTTTTGCCCCTATCACCAGCCCTGTAATTGGGGTTGTTTCTGAGCCTCTAAGGCTTAGTTCCAGTTCTGTGCATCTGTGTGTGGGTTTCAGGTCTGTGGTGGTCTCACAGTCCAGAGTCCTCCATTCCTAGTCACAGTTCCGAGTTCCTTTCACCAGTTCCAGCTCATTCTGTTCTATGTGTGTGCTCATTCTGAGTTCTTTTTAGTGGGTTTCAGTTTTGTGTGCCTGATTACAGGTGCCAGGGTTGAGTTCCCATGAACAGTTGCAAAGTGTTGCTACGGCGGGTTCCAGTTCTAAGCCTGAAATTAATTGCAATCCAAATGCCCCCAAAGAAAAAATATACAGTCTCCCAAAACTCTCCTAATTACCCAGGGCCTTATGCCCACTACTGCTGCACAGGCCTATTGCCGAATACGTGCCACAGGCCTAGTGCCCGACCTGATCTTAGAGTGTATAGGGAGCAAAGTATGGGAGTCATGCTTACCTGCTCTGCGCAGGAAACCGACCTTCCCACCATCTCTGTCTCTTCCACACCCTCCTGTCCTCTACACACTCCTGTGCATTTTCTTCAGTCTTCTTTTCCTCTTCTATTTCTTCTGGTGTCTTCTGTCTTGATCGCGCTGTCTCCCTAGAGCTCGTTCTTGGTAACTCTCCAACGTGGAACGGAAACTGTGCCGCACAGAACAGCTATACAATAGACGTCACGTGGGGGTGGACTAGTGACGCGGCGAGCACTAAATGACTCAATGTTCCGGCCACGGATTGGCTGGCAGTGGATCATTTCAGATTCGCTGTTACCAATGTCGGAACCTAGAAGAAAGAAGAGGAACTTGCCTGTACTGGATCTCTGGGCAGGTGAATGTTTCCTTTTCTTAGCCCTCTTTACATGCACCGAGTTGCACCACCTCACAGTACTGTATTTATTCTAATTAATGTCTATGAAACGGGTTAACTTTGGCTAAAAATTAAAAGCAACCGTGATACTACATGTCATAAGAAAGTTCTGTTTTTCATCATATCCAAAAATTCACATGTGTGAAAGTTATTTTCCCTAGAAATGGTCAATCAGAAGACAACCATTTGCATTACAAGATTGTCTTTTGCAAACTAATAATTTTATCCTATTTATTAATGCTAAATATTTACATTAAAACAGATTTATTTCTGTTCTAACTATGCGGCTGGTGCTCTGTTTGACGCACATTTATAAAAACTGAAACGCAAATAAAAATAGCGTATTGTCGTGCATATGGTGAAGCTAACGCATCTCACCAATAGCATGTGCCAGGTTTAGATCAGATGCACATAAGTAACTTTTATGCCCAAATTAACACATTTGTGCATTGAAAATGTTCTGTGACAGCAGCACTAATATCTCACCTTAATAACATTGTTTAATAAAAATTCACTTCATTATATTAAAGCAGCAACCCCATATTATTTCTTCTTTAAATAGCTAACTTTTTTAGCATGCATCTGTCATATTTCTTATTTATCCTTCCACAAAACATTAACTTCTTTTCAAACTCTCACACAGACATGTGGCCTAATTCATTAAGGAAACTTAAGTAAAAAAATTGAGTAAGTAGTCTCCTGGACAAAACCATGTTACAATGCAAGGGCTGCAAATTAGTTTTCTATTTTGCACATAAGTTAAATACTGTCTGTTTTTTCATGTAGCACACAAATATCAACTTTAAATTTCAGTGTACAAATAAGCTATCAAGGATTTGTGTGCTACATGAAAAACAGACAGTATTTAACTTATGTGCAAAATAGAAAACTAATTTGCACCCCTTGCATTGTAACATGGTTTTGTCCAGGAGACTACTTACTCAATTTTTTTACTTAACTTTCCTTAATGAATCAGGCCCACAGTCTCACAGATCTCAGCATGTTGTTTGAAGGCAGGGCGGGGAGGATGTTGCATTAGGCAGAGCCTCTCTGCTCACTATGTCATGTGCTATGTGACTGTGGTAGTCCATGACACTGTGCAGAATTATAAATAATTAATATCGGTCTGAAAAAAAGCAAACCAAGGAAAAATGGCAAACAACAATATATATAATATATATATATATATATATAATACTTTTTATAGTCTGCCATAGTGACTGATGTGAAAAAACACACCCCATTTTTTCATTGGATTGCTAGTTTAAATTCATCTAATGTATATTTAATTTTTTTCCCAAAATAAGATTAAAACTAATCTTAATTTTTTTGCCTCAAATGTGTATTCTATCATTAATGGGAGACATGCTGAAAATAAATAAAATATACTTATTTTTATTCTTATAATCATTCATTTTAAAGGTGCCACAAAAAGCTGCAGTGCTGTACAGTGAGGAACCAGAACATATGACAACGATTTAGAGGAAGTACAGGTGAAGTAGTGCCCTTTTATCAAGCATATACATCATATTATGCTGTAGGCATAACAACAAGCAAAAAGATAATACACAAGTTTCTACAGTATGGCTTCTTGCAAGTGTATAAGGATATAGCAGGGAAGTAAAGTTTTGTTTATTACTTGTAATTAAACATGTACTGTCCGACCACTGACCACTTTCAAGTACAATTTTTAACTAATCCTTAGAGCCAAACTGCCTACTAAACACTGATATTAAACACCAAACATGGAAAATGCAGCTGCAGGGCGAGGCTGCACAATTAACACAAAGATTAACCGTTTTATGGGAGATCACATAGCATAGCCAACAATAAGCTTCATTTACATAGACAAAGTTCATACTCACCACTGACACCATTATCTTGTACCCCTTCATGGTCACACTGCCCCTCCTTCTTTCTTTTCCCCTTCATCGCTGTTTCCTGTCACTATTTGCCCTCCGTTCCTTTACTTACCTTACTTGCCCTTCTTTCTTCTTTTTTCTTCTGTCTTCTTTCTTTCAACTCCTCTCTGCGCGGCTCCTCACTGAATATGTCTGGCGTTATAACGTCATGCCTGACCTTCAGTGAGAAGGGAACAGGGAGGAGTGAAGAGCAAAGAGAATGCTGATTTTTTTTTTTTTTTGTGACAGTGCCACGGCAACCCATGGAGCTGCCGCGCACTCTTTGGGAACCGCTGCCTTAAAGAAATCATTCACCTCTGCTAATGTCCTTAATCTACCTTTCATTGTAGATGTGGATGCTTCAGATGTAGAAGTGGGAATGGTTATTTCCCAAAACAACCTTTGCGATTATATATTTCATCCATGCGTCTTTTTATCATGGAAACTCCCAAGCCGAATTCAATTATGATATTGTTAACTGCAAACTCCTAGCTATTAAATGAGCCTTTATAGAATGGAGGTATTTGTTGAAGGGGTGTGTCACCTCATTACACTTTATACAGACCACAAAAACCTCCAATATATAGAAGCATATAAACAATGAAATCGCACACAGGCAAGATGAGCACTCTTCTTCTCTAGATTTAACCAATAAGTACATACCTGGGGTCTGATTCGTCAAGGGACGCAAAACTAATGTAATGTGTGTTTTTTTAAAAACACACATACATCAGGCATCCGCACGTCCATATTCAAGGTCTAATGTATGCAGCCAATACTTCCATTCAACATAAGTCAGACATCTTTAGAATAGCAATCTTTGTCTTGGCAAATACACATTTAGTAAAGAAAGGATTTCCGAGGCCTACACTTTTATGCTGCAAAACAAAATTATTAATATTATACTAGATTATTCAATCAAGATACTTACATTCTTCTGCAGGGACCTGGGATGTTCCTGCCTCCTCAGTCTCCTCCAGTGGCACCTCCAAAAGTTGGCCTTGTCCTCTAAATCCTGGGGCTGGGAAAGGGATTCTTCATGGGTTGGGGAAAGGGATTCTTCATGGGTTGGGGAAAGGGATTGAAGGGTTACTGGGTAAAGGAATTCTTGGGTTGTGCAATGTTAGGCCTTCTCCTAGGCCTCTCCCTGGTCCTCTTCCTTGGCCTCCTGCTGATGGAGGAGGTGGCGATGTTCTGTTGGAAGAAATATGACACATTATATTTTAGATAACTGTTATCTCTCTCTCTCACATACATACATATCCTGATATAATGGAAGGTTGATATGTTAATTATCAAATACCACACATGGGACATCACTCCATCTTGGTTCTTTGGCTTCCTTGAACCTCAGTCCCCTGGAGACCATGGCATTGACCTGTATAGATGATCAGTTGGTGCAGGGTATGGGGCACATTGATACAAGAGATAGTGTCCCCCGCCCCCCGAATCACACCACTATCCCAGACTGCTAATTTTCATATCACAATACATTCGTAAACTATTCAAATGACCAATGTTTTGTGTAAAAAAAATATAAACACCCCCAACAACAATATTAATATGCAAGACTTTTAGAATAATAAACTTGCTTATTTACAAATAAAATTGGCAATTAGAAATCAAAAAATTGTCAACCTGGCCAGCCTATGGATAATCTACCCGTGTTCTTCAAGTTTACTGTATTTTTACAGTGAAGATCCCTTAACGGATGCATAGCCTTTAAGTTTGCAACTGTTGTATGATCAGGCGCGGGCTGATGGACGTCAGCCCGGGGGGCACACGCCGCACAGGCGGCCGCATCACATGACATGTAATGCGGCCGCGTCATCAATGACGCGGCCGCATCACGTGTCATGTGATGCGGGGGCGGGCGGCCCTAACAGCCGTGATTCTGAGCGGCCCGGGAGGCCGATGCCCCCCTGCCCCCTGGCCCAGCCCGCCCCTGTGTATGATCATATATATGCAACATAAATTTGGAAACCAACATAGAGCAAATCAATACAACCCTCTCCCTTATCCTATGCCACATGTTGCCACTCCTTCTCCTATGCCACATTTCTTCCCTCAAGTCCCTATGTCACAATTCTCCCCTCAGGCCCTTATGCCACCAGGTTACTATTATTATCCTCTCAAGGATTTCCTCATTATTCACCCTAAGGTTTCCCTCATTATTCACCCCAAGGTCTCCCTCCTTATCCGCCCCAAGTTTATCCTCATTTTCAGCCTGTCACGGGCACTAGGAGTCTTGCCCAGGAATTCACCAGATGACTGGGCTTACCAGAGTAGTGAAGTTTACACAACGGTCCTCTGGTAGCAGGGTGACTAGCGGAACATATATCACAGCAGATGGAGAGAGAATGCCAATAAATAATAGGAAAGTCAGTGACTTGCAGCAATCTTGGTCAATGAGTCAGCGACTAGCTGATATTGTGGAAAGGCAGATTTGAACACGGAGATCAGGATGGACGTGAGAAGATGCGGGAAGGTAGTAGGGAAGTCAGTGGTCTGCGTACAGCAAGTTGTACCACTGCTTATGGTGAGAAGACTTGTCCAGGTGCAGGTAGGTAGCGGGGAAGTCAGTGGTCTGCGTATAGCAAGTTGTACCGCTGCTTATGGTGAGAAGACTTGTCCAGGTGCAGGTAGGTAGCGGGGAAGTCAGTGGTCTGCGTATAGCAAGTTGTACCGCTGCTTATGGTGAGAAGACTTGTCCAGGTGCAGGTAGGTAGCGGGGAAGTCAGTGGTCTGCGTACAGCAAGTTGTACCACTGCTTAATAGGTGAGGATGTGTACAGGTGTCGATGAGTGGAGGCATACAAGGGTAATAGGATGCAGACACAGAGCACAGAGGAACTTGATCCCAATAGATATGCAGCGTATCCAGCAAAGTCTATAACGGTATGTGTGGCGCTGCTTGGTAGAGACTTGCTCAGCACAGATATGCAGGCCAATAATGGATAGTCAATCACAATTATGCATATAACGACTGAGTAGTACGGTTAATTCCAAACAGGTATGCAGCGTAACAATAACAGTCTATAGCGGGTATGGATACTGCTGCTGAGAGTGGAAACTTGTCCTAGCGGATATGCAGAGTAAACGTAGAAAGTCAATAACAGATAGGCATACCGCTATTCAGTAGAACAGTCTGTCCACAGGAAGATGCAGGGACTGCAGAGATGCTGAACGACAGAGACGAGTGTAGGAACCACAGGTGAGTAGATCCGGTAATCAGAGTCCAGCTGAGGACACAGGCAGGGAACAGGAGACTGTAGCAGGTATGGAAACCAGCGATGAGTAGATCAGGAATCAGCAGGAAACTGAAGACACTAGTAGAACACAGGAGACACCTTCAGAGACTCACAGGGAATGAGACTCAAGATCAGGCAATGAGGTAATGAGCACAGGTGCCTTAAATAGGGAGTTGCCTGATCAACCAATTTAGATTAAAAGCAACAGTCACAAGAGTTCTTGGGAGCTGCGGATGGCGGACGGCCACAGTTCAGGATAGGTGCCGGCAGAAAGGCTAGGGAGCCACGCACCAGCGCAGAGGCACTCACGGTCCGGTGAGTGACAGTACCCCCCCTTTTAAAGGTGGGCACAGAACACAAGGAGCCGGGTTTGCCCGGATTCTGGGAATAGAATTTTTTCAGGAGAGCTGGGGCGTTGAGATCATCAGCCCGGATCCAGGAATGCTCCTCTGGACCAAAGCCCTTCCAGTGCACAAGGAAACGAAGAACTCCTCGCAAAATTTTTGCGTCTAATATATGAGTGATCTCAAACTCCTCCTCTTGATGAACTTGAACTGGCCGAGGTGCTGAATGAGGAACAGAGAAACGGTTGATAAGAGGCTTGAGTAATGACACATGGAAGGCGTTGGAGATACGAAGGTTCTTAGGTAGTAGAAGTTTGAAGCAGACTGGATTTATCACTTGAATGATCCTATATGGACCAATGAAACGAGGAGCGAACTTCATAGATGGAACCTTCAAGCGAATATTTTTGGTAGAAAGCCATACATGATCTCCAATCTTTAGTGGTGGAATAGCCCGCCTCTTTTTATCCGCAAAGAACTTGTATCTGGCAGATGTGTTCTTTAAACAGGTTTTGACCTGAGACCAGATATCTTTTGAATGTCTGACAAACAGTCTCCACAGCAGGAACTTGGGTGGGAGGGAGGGCATAGGAAATTTCGGGAAAGACGGATGTGACCGTAAACCACAAAGAATGGACTTCTTGAAGATGACTCGTGATACATGTTGTTATGGGCGAGTTCAGCCCATGGGAGTAAATCTACCCAGTTGTCTTGGTTGGCTGAGGAGAACATCCTAATGAAAGTTTCAAGATCTTGATTGACTCTCTCGGTCTGTCCGTTTGATTGAGGATGGTAGGAAGATGAGAGGGATAACCGAATACCCAAGGTCTTACAAAGGGCTCGCCAGAATCTGGAAACGAATTGCACTCCCCTATCCGAAACAATCTCTGAAGGACATTTATGAATTCGGAAAATCTCTTTGATGAAATGATCAGCCAGAGTAGATGAAGAAGGTAAACCGGTCAAAGGAACAAAATGTGCCATTTTCGAAAATCGATTCACCACTACCCAGATGGTATTACACTTTTGACTTTGAGGAAGATCGGTGACAAAGTCCATACTAATATGGGTCCAAGGTTTGGAAGGAATGGGTAGTGGTTGTAGTAATCCGCTGGTGTTCTGCGGGGAGTTTTAAACTGGGAACACAGCTCACAAGCGGCCACAAAGTCTTTGACATCTTTCCTTATAGAGGGCCACCAGTAGCTTCGAGAAAGGATTTCTAAGGTCTTGCGTTCACCCGAATGTCCAGAAAAACGTGAAAAATGGAACCAAGACAATATTTTCCTCCTAAGGGATGGAGGCACGAGGGTTCTCCCAAATGGTAGCACCTTGGTGGACGAAGTGGCCAGAGACACACACTTGGGATCTAATATAGAATGGTTAGGACCATCTTCAACGTCTGAGGACGTCACGAATGCCCGAGACAGGGCGTCTGCTTTTTTATTTTTGGCAGCCGGTTTGAAGTTTATAATAAGTTCAAAACGGGAAAAGAAAAGAGACCATCTTGCTTGACGGGGATTCAAACATTGAGCTGACTGTAGATATGACAGGTTTTTGTGATCCGTAAAAATGGTTACAGGATGACGAGCTCCCTCTAGTAGATATCTCCATTCCTCTAATGCTGCTTTTATGGCCAACAACTCCTTGTCCCCGATGGTATAATTCCTCTCCGTGGGTAGAAGACCTAGGGAATAAAAGGCACAAGGCTGGAATTTTTGTTGCTCCGATCTTTGGGATAATATGGCCCCTAAGCCAACATTAGAGGCGTCTACCTCTAGGAAGAAGGGAAGCGTCACATCAGGCTGTCGAAGAACAGGAGCGGAAGAGAAGGACTCTTTGAGAGACTGGAAAGCTTGAAGGGCCTCGGAGGACCATTGTTTAGTGTTAGTCCCCTTGCGGATCAGGGCCACTATAGGAGAGGCACTAGACGAAAAACCTTGAATGAAGCGTCTGTAATAATTTGCAAATCCTCAAAATCGTTGGATTGCTCGGAGAGTAGTTGGCTGGGGCCAACGTAATACAGCGTTCACCTTTTCTGGATCCATCTTTAGACCGACTCCGGACACAATGTATCCCAGGAATGGAATCTGGGATAACTTGAATGAACATTTCTCTAGTTTGCAAAATAAAGAATTTCTTCGGAGTCTGGAAAGGACCTCTGCCACATGTTGATGATGAGTGGGCAGGTCCTGGGAAAAAATTAATATGTCGTCCAGATATACGACGACACAGACATACAGCAAGTCCCGGAAGATCTCGTTCACGGAACCCTGGAAGACAGCGGGGGCGTTACACAACCCGAAGGGCATAACTAGATATTCATAATTGCCATTCCTGGTGTTAAAAGCTGTCTTCCATTCGTCTCCGGACTTGATCCGGATTAAATTATAGGCACCTCGAAGATCCAACTTGGTAAAGATCCGGGCTCCCTTAATGCGATCGAAAAGCTCAGTAATTAACGGAATAGGGTACCGATTTTTGATGGTAATGGCATTGAGTCCACGAAAATCTATACAGGGACGTAATGATCCATCTTTCTTTTTTACGAAAAAGAACCCCGCTCCAGCGGGAGAGGTAGAAGGTCGGATAAATCCTCGCTGGAGGTTCTCCTTAATATACTCAGATGTTGCTTGAGTCTCAGGTAATGAAAGTGGATACACACGGCCCCTAGGAGGACTCTTGCCAGGTTGTAAGTCAATCGGACAATCCCATGCCCGATGAGGAGGAAGGCGTTCTGACTGAACCTTATCGAACACATCCACAAAGGAAGCATACTGTGGAGGGAGGCCCGGTGGACACTGTGAAATGGATGACTGCTGTATTTTCAGTGGAACAACTTGAGAGAGACAACGATGACGACATTCGGAACCCCAGGAAGTGACTTGAGGAGTGTTCCAGTCAATCTGAGGGGAATGAAGTTGAAGCCATGGAAGGCCTAGTACGATGGGACTGGTAGTAACAGGAAGGATCAGTAAAGAATTTTTTTCTTGGTGTAAGGCTCCAATTTGAAGAGTCAGTGGAGACGTACTTTGAGTAATGAGACCATTAATTATACGTGATCCATCAATAGCAGTAACGGCAATGGGGACTTTTAAGGAAATCACTGGTAGAGACCATTGATTCACTAAGACACTAGTAGAACACAGGAGACACCTTCAGAGACTCACAGGGAATGAGACTCAAGATCAGGCAATGAGGTAATGAGCACAGGTGCCTTAAATAGGGAGTTGCCTGATCAACCAATTTAGATTAAAAGCAACAGTCACAAGAGTTCTTGGGAGCTGCGCATGCGCAGACCATCAGGATGGCGGACGGCCGCGGTTCAGGATAGGTGCCGGCAGGAAGGCTAGGGAGCCACGCACCAGCGCAGAGGCACTCACGGTCTGGTGAGTGACACAGCCTCAAGGTGTGTCTCCTGCCCCGCTGCTTTCTCCTCCCCCACTGCCATCCCCTGCCTTAATGCCTGCTGCTGACCCATACCCACTCCTACCCCCCCCACTACCTGATGCAGCATTTTCCACTCAACCAAATGATGCAGCATCTGCTCCTCCACCAGCGGTGGGATCCATAGCATGGGTGATCCGAAGTAAAAAAAAAATAAGCAGCACTACAAATGTTGGCCCATGGGGCAAGCGAGGGTGCAAATCTAAGTAGGGATGTTTCCTTTCATTTTTGGTTTTGTGTGTCCCTTTTTGTTTTTGTTTGTTTCACTTTTACACAATTTGGTTTTAATTTTGTTTTGTTTCATTGGTTATTTGAAGCAAAGCCAAAAGGTACTTACATGTAAAGTATCATGAAATAACATATCCTTAGAAGTCAGAATAGTCTTGGGAACCTGGAGGACTAGGATCAATGTCATCTTCCTCTTGGTCAGCAACCTTTGCCTCTAAGGGATCCCCACTTTTGATGGCAATATTATGGGAAACCGCACACAGAGCAACTTTTTCACATACATTATTGGGCGCTCACATAAGAGCTCCACCAGACCATTCAAGGCAGCAGAATCTGGCCTTTCAAAGGCCAAAAGTCTGCTCTATAACCGATATGGTGGACATATGCGCCAATTTGTATGCCATTTTCACGAGTAACGCTGCCAATTTAATTCCCCTCTATGAGTAATGATAAGGTAAACATACAAATAATTAAGGAGATCGTTTGATATGATATGATATCATCATCATCATCATCATTTATTTATATAGCGCCACTAATTCCGCAGCGCTGTACAGTGAACTCATTCACATCAGTCCCTGCCCCATTGGAGCTTACAATCTAAATTCCCTAATATAGACACACACACTCACAGACAGAGAGGGAGAGACAGACACACAGACTAGGATCAATTTTGATAGCAGCCAGTTAACCTACCAGTATGTTTTTGGAGTGTGTGAGGAAACCGGAGCACCAGGAGGAAACCCACGCAAACACAGGGAGAACATACAAATTCCACACAGATAAGGCCATGGTCAGGAATCAAACTCATGACCCCAGTGCTGTGAGGCAGAAGTGCTAACCACTAGGCCACTGTGTTGCCCTTATGGCAGAACAGTGGTGCTATTGTAATGTAAAAAATGATGTGATTGAAAATAGTACCTAATAGCCCTGTGACACTATGTGGCCTTGCACCTCCATGGCTCTGTTGCAGTCTGAAGGAAAAGGAGTTATGGGTGTTCCCCGGCCATCTAACAGGCACAGAGGACTTCTCATTGAGTGCCAGATAGATGAATTGCTGGATGCACAACTGGATAGTCCTCAGCACATGACAGAAGGTGGTTTGGGTCAATCCTGCTGCGACACCCATTGTGGTCTGGAAAGATCCAGATGCACAAAAGTGTAAAGAGTTTGGTTAGCGACGGTATTGCTGTTAGAATGTTGCACAAAGATCCTCATGCAGAAAGATTGAATGGAACACTTCAAAGATTTTCCTGTAAAAACTCATGCTAGGGGTCCCTTGACCCCTCTTCAAAGAGGGGGTACTGTAAGGATGGGCATGTATACACACAATCCATTCTAATCACCCTTGTGCTGTCAGTTGTTAGGCAACCACCGGGTAAAAAATGATAATAGTAGCTGTCACTTGATTGCATATGCATCTATTGGAAGAGGGGTGCTCAGCTTCTGCATGCCCATTGGCTGTCTGTCCTTATTATACCCAACAATGCTTTAGCATGGCGTCAGTTATAGGTTCTATTGATAGTCCCTGTCTCCTGCTACTAGTTACTTGTACATTTACCATTTGTCACCTTGTGCCTGGCTATCTACCTTCCTCTGATTCTGTGCCTGGACCTGACTACGCAATATGCCTGCGCATGTGTCAGACTCTGTTCTTGGACTTGACTATGCCATCTGCCTGTCACCTGCCTCTGACTCTGTGCCTCGACCTGCCTCTCTACCCATTCCTATTCTCTGGATCCATGATTTTATATATATATATATATATATATATATATATATATATATATCACCCACAGTTTTCACCCTATTCAACAAGTCTCATCTACCCTGCTTCTGCTACTGGCTTTTCTCCTATTCTAACTTAGGCCCTCCTTCAGTGCTTGTGGAATCAATGTGCCAGAGATGGTCAGTATGGCAGAATTATTTAGATGGTGATTTCAATACCATTTTAATTAGTAATCTTAATAAATCTGAATCCTTTTCACACTTGTTGAAAGATGTGGTGACCTCTCAGATGGTTGAGGAGGCCTTAGATTCATACTACTTGGCCACGGATACCCCTGATCAGGGCCTGATCAACCACTAGGCTGCAGCCTGGGGCGCTGGGTCCCGGGGGGCGCGGCGCTGCGGGTATTTATTTATTTTTCCTTCATTAATTTTTTTTTTGGGGTGGGGGAGGGGGGGTCACCGCGGGGGGCTGGAGGGCTCGATGATCAAAAGCATTGGTGGTCAGTGGTTAGCAACACACAGCCAATTGCCAGGCTGCCTGTTGCTGTGCAGCAGACAGGAAGCAGGACGTCTTCACTTCCTATCTGCTGATCTGAGGAGAGGAGCGACGCGGGCACAACTACAGGTAAGTGAAGGGGGGAACTGCCCTGCATATCTATAGGGAGGGGGGAGGGAACTGCCCTGCATATCTATAGGGAGGGGGGAACTGCCCTGCATATCTATAGGGAGGGGGGGAACTGCCCTGCATATCTATAGGGAGGGGGGGGAACTGCCCTGCATATCTATAGGGAGGGGGAGAACTGCCCTGCATATCTATAGGGAGGGGGGGGAACTGCCCTGCATATCGATAGGGAGGGGGGGGAACTGCCCTGCATATCTATTAGGAGGGGGGGGAACTGCCCTGCATATCTATAGGGAGGGGGGGAACTGCCCTGCATATCTATAAGGAGGGGGGGGGAACTGCCCTGCATATCTCTAGGGAGGGGGAGAACTGCCCTGCATATCTATAGGAAGGGGGAACTGCCCTGCATATCTATAGGAAGGGGGGGGAACTACCCTGCATATCTATAGGGAGGGGGGGAACTACCCTGCATATCTATAGGGAAGGGGGGAACTACACTGCATATCTATAGAGAGGGGGGGGAAACTACCCTGCATAGCTATAGGGAGGGAGAGGGGGGACTGTCATGCATATGTATAGGGAGGGAGAGGGGACTGTCATACAAATCTATAGGGTGGGAGGGGGGTGCTGCCATGAAAATCTATAGGGAGGGAGAGAGGTTGATATGTATGAAGGAGGGCAGAGGAGGGGGGCTGATATATGTGACTGGGGGAGTTTTGATGTGACGGGGGGGATAGCTACAGAGTGGAGGTAAGGAAAATAGCTGCAAGGGGGATGGATGCAGGGTGGGAGGTAAAGAAAATGGCTGCAGCAGGGGTTAAGGAAAATGGCTGTGGGGGGGTTGTGGTTAAGGAAAATGGCTGCAGGGGGTATTTAAAAAATAGAGCAGCTTTGGGGGGCAGAATCTCATGATTGTGTGGTGGTCACATGGGTGGTCTCAGCAATCACTAGACTACTAAATATTAGTGAGATGGGGCTGGTAGAGGTTTGTATTTGATTGACAACAAATATTCAGATATTGCTTATATATGCCTGTCCAATGGGGTAATTTTAGCTGGCCCTAATGGAGTGTTTTGTTTTAACTAAAGGGCCTAATCATTCAGGGTTTGCATTATAATACATTTTTGCATTTTCAAAACAGGACGCCAACTTTCCAGAAGCCAGCGAGAGAATAACAAAGTTGCAAGAGAGAAGAGCAAGAACAGGTAATAGACAGTGGCACAATCTGTCTAAATTTGAATGTTGGAGAATACACCTGAACATTCATATTCAGGAGTGTTCCTATACACCTATATATTCGGAGGAGGGGGGCGCTGCGGCCGTATTAGCCTAGGGAGGCCAGAACCCTGATTCAGGCCCTGCCCCTGATGTGACTGGACAGATTGTCTGGGATTTCACAAAGCAGTCATCTGGGGCTTAATCATTTTATTGGCGACCTAGCAAGTCAGGACCATACATCACATTGACCTGAAAGACTCGAAGACCCAACAAACTTCTTTTTCTGACTCATCTCTGGCACAGATGCAGGTTGCCTGCAGTTGGCACAACATCTAGTAAGGCCTCCTTTGGAATAAGCGGCTTTATTACCAGTTTGTCAATAAATCTTATGCATTATTAGTCAGGTACTTGAATTCCACATGTACCAACCAATCTATCCAGCAAAACTGGTGCTGCAAAAGTATTTTATCCCAGGATCCTGTCAATTTCAAAAGTTTTGCTCACCTCTGTACAATGGTAATAACACTCCTTTGACCTTTTCTAAAGCCTTTCTTGAGTTTTTCAGGACACTAGCCTGCAGACATTATTGGAGGATCAAAGAGAATTGTTGGCTAGCCTTACTGAATAATCAGAGAACCACATGATCATTAAGCACCTTATGACAAAAAAAGCTCCTGAACCAGATGGATATTTCCATAGTTATAACAAACCTTTATCGTTAAAGCTTGCCCAATGAGTGATCCCACTTTGTAAATCCTTTAGAGACTTCCTGGCTCAACCAATGTCTCTCATCAACTAAATTTTTTTGTTTTTCTTATTTTTTTTCTGTAGTTTGTAGTGCGTATGTGTTTGTGTTTGTGTTGCATTCATGCTATTATTTCATGATTCCTATTGATGAATTATATGGTATGATGTGAGTGTCATTGCATTTTGATTACAGCATAATCCTGATGTACCTTTGAAACCTGCATTCTGATATGTTACACTTGTAAATATAAGTAAATAACAAAAAGAGCATCTATTACAGATGTTGTATAGAAGAAAATAGAAATGTTTGGATTGTGATTGGATCTGACATTTGAAATAAAAATCTGAGTTAAAGATTACCCCTAGGCCGCAAACAAGGGAAACGGGAGGCCTTTATGTAAAATTCAAGAACATTAGGAGTATCATATATATGATATATGGTATAATATACATCTTACTGTAAATTATCAGTATTTTAGTGAAGGAGGAGTTTCTGGTTCATTGGAGAAACAAATGCATTTGCTGGTCAAGATGGAGGAATCTGTGTGGGTGCAAAAGTTTGTACTGTCCAATGATAGTATTTGGGTGGATTGGGGTTGTTTCTTGCTGAGTATGACATGAGTGTCTGTACTTTTGCACCCACATGCAAAAACATTTTTTTTTCTTTTTTCGAATTTGGGGAAGGGTCTATATTATTTAATTTAGATAAAGAGATGGATAGGGAGCATTTACATGCAAAGTGTGGGACCATACTTTTGAGATTTGGATAATAAACCTGTGAAATAATCAACTTCAGGATGACCCTGTTTCCCACATTGCTTTCTTTGTTACTATTGTCACTAAATTGAAAGTTTTTTTTAGGTACCTACACATGCTAATAAAAGTAGTGTGTCATGCTCTAGGATCTGGAAGAACCCATATGATCTGCTTGAGTTGATTCTACCCTCCAAGAGGCGCAGAGTCTAACAGAGAGGAAGGTTTTCACCAAGGACCCACACAAGTGAGTGTGAACTTTGCTGCTTCCTAACCGCAGGACGCGGTTCTTAAGGAGGGTCACAAGGGTGACCCAAGAGGAGAGCCATGTCTCAGGAACAAGATGGTTGCTGATAGGAGTAATAATGAGGAGTATATTCTGCAGGTAGATGAGGCACTGTGGTCCTGTGGAGCTAGGAGGCCCCTAGGGTCAGGATCAAGAGGAAGTGCGATGGTCTGCAGTTAGCGAACAGAAGCATTGATGTGCAGGAGATGAAGACTGTTAGAAACACCCTGCAGAAGGATGATGCTGTAACACCAGAGAGCTGAGAACAGGTATTGTTGGTAACACTCTGCAGCCGGATAATACTGTAACACTGTAACACTGGAGAGCTGGAAGCAGGTGAAGGTGGTAATACTCTGCAGCAGGATAATGCTGTAACACTGGAGAGCTGGAAGCAGGTATTGGTGATAGTACTCAGCAGGAGCAGGAGAACTGGAGCCAGACTGGAACACTCTAGACAGCAGATGAGTCCTGAAGATCTTGCACTCAGGTAAGGAAACAGGTGCTTTAAATAGACAGGGCTGACAGGCAATTAATCGATCAATCGATCAATCAATCAGGTGAATGGAAGTAGTTTTGAAAAAGGCTGGTGTCACGATTCACGGCAGGGAATATGGTTCCTGGGTTTGTCATGCAGAAATACAGGTAAAGGTAGGGGGACTCAGTGAGCAGAGATCTTGTAAATAGTCACACTGAACAGCAGGGTTGAGAAGCTGGATAGGATGGTAGGCTCTGTGAGCTGATATCTAGGACTGAGTAGAGCTCAGACAGATGTGGAGAAATACAGGAACCGGTAGGAGAGCTCTGTGAGCTGAGATCTGTCGGTTAGACACACTGAACAGCAGAGATGAGATGCTGGAAAGGATGCTAAAGTCTGTGAGCTGATATCCAGGAATAAGCAGAGCTTAGTCAGACATGCAGAAATACAGGAACAGGTACCGAAGCTCTGTGAGCAGAGAACTGTAGATTAGAAACACAGGTGCAGCTGAGCTGAAGTGCTGAGGAGGATGGTAACTCTGTGAGTGGATATCCAGGAATGAGCAGAGTATCACTTGCGGGGTCTCTGGTTCCTCTAAACCTAGATCCAGGTCACTCACCTTTCTGCCGGCGTCTCTGCAGCGCCACGGCCGTCCGCCATCTTAGGAATGGTTCTGCACATGTGCAGACCGGAACGAACTCTTAAGAACTTTCCTCACTCCGTTGAGACACTGGGGCCTATTTATAAATAGGGCCCCAGTTCAGCGATACGTAGGAGTTTTATAGCTGTAAACTATACTAAGTATATAGGGCTTTCAGATACAATACCGTGGAAAAAATAGGTTAAAGAAAAAGATTACATTTAATAAAAAATATATAAATTATTTTTAAACATTTCATTAAAAATGTTTTATTCAAAGAATAAATTGTTTGCAAACTATATTAATCTGTTGTCTCCATCCTGTGATGGCAATAACAGAACAGGTATTGTGGCGGTGCTATTACCACCATGATGCTTGTTAAATAGGCTTTCCCTTACAAACATTTGGAAACCCTCCTTTGGAAATCCTGCGTTTGCCCCTGCTTCCGGATACAACTTTCTGACCCTGATCACTAAGTAAAGCGCATTACTCTAAGCTACCTCACTGACGTGATCGCATACAACTGTATGATAGGCACGCTCCGATCAGGGCTGTAGCCTTTCACGTCTCTCCATTCAAGTTTGCAGTTACATCCTCTTATACCACTTTCATACTGCCGTCCCTGCAATATCCCAGGTTTTTGAAGCCGGGTTTTTGCAGGGTCTCGGAGCGTCCCAGGTCAGAAACACCATTCATACTGCACCTCGGACCCGGGAATTTCCTGAGTTGACCCCATTCATACTGCACAAGTCTGTGCCCTGGCAATTTGTGGGAGTCATCACCAGAGCAGTTTTCATTGGCTGAAAAAAGGTGATGTCATTGAAAGGTGACTGGTTTGTTGACGCATAAAGATGATGCGAAAGTGGGTGGTGATTGTTTACCACATTACTTTTCATCATGGCCGACGACTCACTTTTGTGAAGCCCAGAGTTCATGTTTACTAGTGTGTTTTTGCTGTTTTATGCAGCAAATGAGAGTTTGCTGCAGCTGCTGACACTGTGCACTCTAGCACAGTCCCAGTTCAGGAGGAGGAAGGCGAAGTTTATGGCACAACAGAAGAAAACTCGGTGTCTGTATATGCGCAGGAGGAGAGCTTTTCTCAGGGCCAGCATTGCCTCAATTTTGAGATTCAGTGCTGCCAGTAACCGAACCATGCGTGCCAGAGAGCGTAGCCACGGAGAAGCTTTCTGGTGTACTGTGGAAGCGTTTGAGGAACAGCAGTGGATGCAACACTTCAGAATGTCACGTGGGACATTTAACTATGTGCTGGACCTTATTACCCCAGCACTTTCCAGGAAGGCCACTAACTTTGGGAAACCTATTCCACCATGTAGGCGCCTTTCTATTGTGTTGTGGTGGTATGCTACCCCTGGAGAATACCGGACAATCTCCTGCTTGTTTGGAGTGGGGATATCCACGGTGTGCACTCTAGTGCATGAAGTCACCTCGGCATTGCTGGAAGTCCTGTATCATCGCTTCATCTCTTTACCGCAAGGTCAGCGCCTGGATGATACAATTGCAGGATTCCTGAAGCGTGGGTTTCCACAGTGTGCTGGAGCCATAGACGGGACACACATCCCCATCATTGCCCCCACAGACAACCATGTGGATTACTACAACCGCAAAGGCTGGCATTCCATCATTCTGCAGGCTGTGGTTGACCACAACTATTGGTAAGCATTTTTTATGGTTTTTTTTATGTGACTGTGCCATGTGTAATGCGTATTGTAAAACATTGCTATATGTATTTTTTTATGTCAGTTTCACAGATGTTTTCATCGGGTGACCTGGACGTTCCCATGACGCCAGAGTTCTAGCAAATTCAGACCTTTACCAAATTGCTGAGGAAAGACAAGTTGGCTGGCTGTTCCCTAGAGAGGTAAATATGTAATGTTGTATGATGTTTTTGTAATTGAAGCCTATATACTATTGTTTGCTATCAATATTGTATATATTTACTGCCCCTTTTTATATATAGATGTACCACTTGCAAAATGCATTTTCACCATATAGTACCAAATGTACTGCGTTATATGACCAATATTTTTAACATGGTGACGTGAAACTGCATGTTTTTATTTACAGAAATCTATGTTTGTTGATGGTGTGGAGATACCGGTACACATCATTGGGGATGCTGCTTACCCTTTGAGGCGCTGGCTGATGAAGGGGTTCACTCAGCAACATCACCTGTCTCAGGAACAGATCCGGTTTACACATACCCTCAGCTCGGCTCGGATGGTGGTGGAAAATGCTTTTTGGCGCTTGAAAGGACGTTGGCGCTGTCTATTGAAGCGCATTGACATTGACACCAAGCTTTTGCCCCACGTGGTTGCTGCTTGCTGTATTTTACATAACATTTGCGAAATACAAAAAGAGCAATTTCTACCTGAGTGGAATGTGCAGGAATCTGAAATGCCAGTGCTGTCAGTGGACTCCAGTACTTTTGAAGGAGAGTGCACCAATACCTCTGCTGAACTTATTAGGACCACCCTCACTGCCAATTTGACCTCACTTGTTTGAATGTACCACACAAATGTAAAATTAAAAAAAACATGTTTATTTCACATATTGTATTTTCTTTTGTACATATTTCCTCATATGTCTCTTCACAAAAAAATATAAAATGACACAATATAAAAGTGCTTACTTGCATGTAGAAAAAAAATATATATATACATAAGTAGTAAACAGAAGACACAAATGTGCCCAAACAGTAAGTGCAAATTTGCTTTTCAGTTATATGTGAAGCTAACGGTGTGATTCCAGATCACACGTACCATACATGATAACAATTAACTGTGAAACATTTGACCATAAAACATGATTATTACAATTGCCTATATTGTGGCATTTCTGGTTGTGGAGTGGTTTGGTTACCCGGTGGGTATTCTATGTTGGGGTTACCCATAGGTTGAGCATGTTGTGTATTCTGTACCGGGTTTGGAGGGTTATTGTTGCCTAACATGGGTTGCCCCGCTGGTACATAGGATAATGTCCGTCATAATAGTAAGGACTTGGAGGAGGTGCCTGCACCCGTGAGAGGAGTCTGTCCATGAATCCCATCATACAGTCACGATTTTCGCGTAACACGCGTTCCTGCATGTTCATGATTTGCATGAGGAAAGAGTCCTGGAGATCCCGCTCATTGTCCATGAAACGCTGCAGTTGTGTATTCTCGTGTTCCCTCATGGTGCTGTCCATCTCCCGCAGTTGATCCATCATGACAGTTGTCATTGTTTTAGTTGCTTGCTCCATTTTGTTGGGCCTTTTGCGTTTTTTAGGAACGTTGTAAACTGTACGTAGAAAAAAACACAGTAAAACATACATTAGAATATATAATGTGGCAGAACAAAAAAACAGTGTTGTAAGCTGATATGTGCTTGAGGCCTCCTCCCTCTTGCCCAGTAGTTTTGCACTGCAACATATGCGTGTTAATGTTTTAATACTTTGGAGTGTATTATATTTGTCTTTTGGGCTTTTTGTTGATATAGTTCTCTTTTTTAAGTTATGTAGATATATTGGTATTTGGTTTGCATTTATGTTGATATACTTCTCTTTTTTTGCCAGTTATGTTCAAACATTTTTTTTTTTTTTAAAATTATGTAGATATATTTATTGGTATTTGGCTTGCATTTCTGTTGATATAGTTCTCTGTTTTTGGCACTTTTGTTTATACAGTTCATTATACAGTTCATTTTTCCCCCCCAATTATGTAGATATATATGTATGTATATATAGTTAGTTATTATGTGAGATTATTAAAGATACTTACTGTTGGAGCGTAAACTGGGACCTGGCGTAGACACCGGCACTGGTTCTGGCTGCGTTTCTTGCAAAGTATCTGTAACGACTTGCGCAGCAGGGAATGGCTGTGAATCGTTCAATTCCTCCCAAGAAATGTTGGTGTCATCTGTTGTGGCAGAGCACTCCAGTTCTGGGGTGTCTTCAATAGAATCTTCTATTATTATTGTTGCGGTCTCGCTTGTCTGTGTGCTCTCTGGTGGTGTTGGTATAGCTGCATCCACATTGCTAGAAGAAGACAGTGCAATTGGATTTGTCAGAGGAGAAAAACCCGGGTTGCACCATTCATAGTGCAGGCAACCCGGGTCCGACCCGGGAATTACCCCTCGATAAATCCCGGGTTGAAGACCCGGGTTTTTAGACCCGGGATTTTGAACTTGTACCATTCATACTGCACCAAGACCCGGGTTGTTTGAGCTCGCCCCGGGAAAAACCCGGGATTTTGGTGCAGTATGAATGGGGTATTAGTCTGGGCACAGAGGGGTCAGTGCTGTCTGTGCACCAAGGTGCTGCGCTCCATGTTCCCTGTTTTGCACCGCTGTTCAACAGCCGGCAGCTGTTGGAAAGCAGGCCACGTTCCGTTTCAAATAAGCAAATTGAGGATTTTGGTAGGTAAATTATAATGTATGTATCAATAAGACTGAGAGGGAGATGTGTTTTACAAGGGAGAATAGTTTAGTTAGCCCTCCTATAGTCCAGAAGCCTGTTGTAGGACAGGGGCGCACGGAGGATTGTCGGGGGGGAGGGGGGTGTCTCCCCGCCGACCCCAAAAAAAAAACAACGAGAGAGAGCTGCTGTCTAAGAAGCGTCTGCGGCGGTGCTGTATACAATACAGCACCGCCGCGGACGCTTCTTTGACAGCGCCGCGGCTGCTGTATAGGACAGTGGCCACTTAGTTAGCGCAGGGGGGGTTTCTAGAGACTCAGAAACCCCCCCTGCGTGCACCACTGTAGGTATACTGTTACAACCTATCTAAATAAATAGTGAGTTAGCCATTTAATATAAGTGTAAGTATAAGGTAAGGTACATATAAGTACAAATACAGACAGCATTTGATCTATATATTATTATCTATATTATATAGATTTATATAATTAAATATTATCTATATAGATATATCTATATAGATATAAATAAATATATGTAATCAAGCATTTGGCTTATCGTGTATTTGAAAATATGTGTAACAGAATTCTTTCAGTAAAGTGTCAACTACACCCCCACATTAGGTTGGCCACACCCACTTGGCAAATGTCACTCCCATTTAGATGGGGGGCGCCGGTCCCCTTTCTCGCCCAGGGCACTAAAATGTCTAGTTACGGCATCGTTGCAGCATCTCCTATCATCTCACCAGCTGGCTGGATAACCTCATCGCCACGTCTGTGGTAATACCTGCCATACGCTGTTCTTCGCAGCGTCTCCTATCTTCTTACTTGCTGGTCAGATAACCTCATCTCCATGTCTGTGGTAATCTACAATCCGCAGGTCATCAGATGATCTCCTCTACTCCAGCGTTGCTACCTGCAAACGCTGAGTATCCCTATTCCTCCTATTGCCATCTGCAGATCATCTCCTCTGCTCCAGTGTTACTACCTGCTATCCGCAGAGCACCTCATCGCCTCCTATTACCTAGTTTGCCATATCCTCTACTTTCTCTCTATAGCTGTATGTCCGTTGACCCTGCCACTCTCTCTTGAGGGCCGTGACCTTTGCAGTGGAAGCCGCTAAACCCATACCCACTTGCGGTGATCTGGTGAAGTCAACTATTGGCAGAATTCTGGGTCGAGAATCCTAGTGACCGTGACGGTAAGAACAGACCATGACGGACCCAGGCACGGAACCTTCAGCTAAGGATTTGCTGCAACACCGATTTCGACATCCTTTCCACCAGCGGAACCCATGGAGTTGGGGCGTTCTAGACTAACACCAGAAGAGTGGGAACGCCGCTTGAAGAATAAACTATGTGTCACACGCCAGTCCCATAGTTAGTTGCCGGCGCTGTGACTTTCCCTTTAAGAACCATAATTCTGCTTGTTTCTGCCTCAGAGACATTACTTTCACAGTTGTTCCTGGCTACTGTGATCTGGACCTCCTCCTGAACCTCATTGGTCCTGGAGCCCTATATTAACCTCCCAAGGTTATGGGCTCAATGCCTGTTCTTCATGTTACTCTGGTTGCATTTGGATGTGGCTGTATACCTCTCCTTCCGTGTGTCCGTTACCTGCTCACTGGACTGAACTCCTTACTGCTGTTCACCTGCAAGCTGCAAACTCCTCACTGCTGTTCACCTGCAAGCTGCAAACTCCTCACTGCTGTTCACCTGCAAGCTGGAACTCCTCTCCGCTATTCATCTGCACGCTGAACGAGTATCGTGAGTTGTTGCTAAACCTGTGCCTTATTTATTGCTGTTCTACTTAATAAGAATCACAGTGTTTCCAGTACCACCTGCTATGTTGAGTCATCTCTACTCTCTACTCTCTACTCTCTACTCTCGGATCAGCTAGTTCTATATACTACTCTGTTTGGACTGTAAGCTGTACCAGTGATTCACATTCATCTGCTGTGTGGTTCTCTATTGGATCCTAGTGTTCTTGTTTATCATCACTGCGTTGAACTGTATATCATCTCATCTCATGCTGTTGCCAAGGGTTACCGACTATAAAGTAGCATATGTGATTAATGTCTGCATTATAACGAATTGCCGTGTATTCATCTTTGCCAATATATATGTATATCTAATTCCTTCCATTCCTGTTGTACCAACATTCAATATAATACGTTGCAGCACTACTACTTTCTCCTGTATTATTATTGATGCTTGTAAGCCGTGAACTTATCCTAAGAATATTATTGTGTTCTGCCTCCACCATCCTCTATAGTAGTGGCAAGGGATCTGCAAAACACCCTCAGAGCCGTGACACTATGCCTCTATTGTGCTGATCCAAGTCATGTGCTAAATTCCTGTCCCAGGAGGTTGGGAAACGCAAAGCCCTAACGTGTTACGGAGAGGTCAGACTAGAGTCTCTGGAACTCTCTCTAATCTGTTCTGGCTCTAAGTCTTGCTCCTTCCCTGTTACCATCTCCACTCCTACCGATTCTTTTACATCTCAGGCAGGCTTGGATTCTGGAGCAGCTGGTAATCTTATCTCTCGTTCCTTAGTGACCCAGTGGTCTCTATCTGTTATTCCATTAGAAAAAAACATCGTCATCACAGCCATTGATGGTTCACGAATCCCCAACGAAGTCATCACTGAACGTACCACTCCTCTCTCTCTAAGTAGGGGCTCTCCATAGAGAACAAATCTCTCTCTGTTGGTCCTTCCTGCTACTACTAGCCCTCTCGTTCTGGGACTCCCTTGGCCTCAACTCCATTCATCACAAGTAGACTGGATCTCACCTCAAGTTTTATCCTGGGGCCCAGCCTGTCTTCACAGATGTCTATCCCGGGTTCTCCCAGTCAAAGTATCTAATTCGTTTCTAAGCTCTCTTCCACCTGGTCTTCCTTCTCAGTACGCCTCTTTCGCTGATGTATTTGATAAGAAACGTTCTGAACGGCTTCCTCCTCATTGAACCTGAGACTGTCCCATGGATCTACAACACGGCAAAATTCCACCTAGAGGCCGGGTGTACCCCCTTTCTACATCAAGAAGAACCTCCAGCAAGGATTTATTCATCCTTCCGCTTCTCCTGCCAGGGCAGGCTTCTTCTTCGTTAAGAAGAAGGACCGCACGTTAAGACCCTGTATAGATTATGGAGGCCTTAACGCCATAACTGTAAAAAAACGTTACCAAATTCCTTTGATTACAGAGCTTTTTGACTGCATCACGGGTGCCCGGATATTCTCCAGATTTGAGATCTCCTTATGCAAGATCTTGGATATTCGTTTGTGCCTATCGTCTTCATACTACCCTCAGTCCAATGGCCAGACCGAGAGGGTCAACCAGGATCTCGAGACTTTTTTAAGAATTTTTTCTTCAGCCAACCAGGATGATTGGGCGTATCTATTCCCTTGGGCTGTGTTCGCCCATAACAACTCATACCATGAATCCTCATCTGATACTCCATTCTCTGTGGTATACGGTCACCATCCTTTTCTCCCAGAATTTTCCTCCCTTCCTTCCACCCAGGTTCCTGCAGTCAACTCTCTACGCCGGAGATTCTCTTCCATCTAGGCTCAAGCCCGGTCCTCCCTCAAGAAAGCATCTTACAGATATAAATTCTTTGCTGACAAAAAAAGGCGAGCAGTTCCCGTACCGAAGGCTGGAGATCGTGTATGGCTGTCCACCAGGAATATCCGTCTGAAAGTTCCCTGCATGAAATTTGCACCATGATTTATTGGTACATACAAGATTCTGCAAATCATAAATCCAGTGTCACTCACCGGACTGTGAGTGCTACTTCTCGTGTATTTAGGAACCGTGGCCGTCCACCATCCTGAGGGTCTGCGCATGTGCAGCCCTTTCAATCCTTCAGTACATGTTCCTTTTAGTTAATTGGCTGATCAGGCAACACTCCCTATTTAAAGCACCTGTGTTCAATACCTCGTTGCCTGATCTTGGAGTCTCATTCCCCATGAGCCTCTGAAGGTGTTTCTGTGTTTCCTTGTGTATTCAGCTCCTGCTGATTCCTGTTGTTCGTTTGTGGTTTCCAGACCACTTCAACTCTCCTGTGTTTCATCGTGACTGCACCAGCTGATTCCTATCCGCTGCCTCTGTGTTTCTACAGTTTCCAGTCCACTTCAACTCTCCTGTGTTTCATCGTGACTGCACCAGCTGATTCCTATCCGCTGCCTCTGTGCTTCTACAGTTTCCAGTCCACTTCAACTCTCCCGTGTTTCATCGTGACTGCACCAGCTGATTCCTATCCGCTGCCTCCGTGTATCTACAGTATCCTGCTTATCTCAACTCTCCCGTGTTTCATCGTGACTGCACCAGCTGATTCCTATCCGCTGCCTCCGTGTATCTACAGTATCCTGCTTATCTTAACTCTCCCGTGTTTCATCGTGACTGCACCAGCTGATTCCTATCCGCTGCCTCCGTGTATCTACAATATCCTGCTTACCTCTACTCTCCCGTGTTTCATCGTGACTGCACCAGCTGATTCCTATACGCTGCCTCCGTGTATCTGCAGTGTCCTGCTCATCGCAACCCTCCAGTACTCCTCGTGTCTGCAGCCAGCCGATCCGCTGTCCCGTGCTTCTACAGTGTTCCCGCTTGTGTCAACTCGCCTGTCTGCATCGGATCAACGCTCTGCTGCTTTCATCTCGGCTAGACCGCCTCTACTCTCCTGTGTTCTCCGGGTGTCCAGTTCTATATACTACTGCTTCCTGAGTATTGTTTATATCCTTGCTGGTCTACCTACTGTGCGCTGCGCCTACTTGGTTACCGCTTCCACCCTCCTGGGACTTCGTATCCTGCCGGCCTCCAGCCGTTCAGGTATCCCTGCACTCCTTTCTGACAGCCTGCTCTCCTGAACCACGGTATGCATACTTCTCATTGACTGTGCTGGTGTATTGCATATCTAGCTGGACTGAGTTGTTCTCCTCTGGAGTTTCCTATCCACTGAGACTATTGCCATCATTTGACTGTGTTACCTTTTAGCCTGGATAGTTCTTGTGACTTTGTATATTTGTGCAGTGCTGCTCAGTTATTACTATTTTGTGCATATCATCGTGGGATCAAGTTCAGTGTGCCCGTGTATACTCTGCATTGCATTTATCTCCCCGTGCTCCTCCTCACATATATATTTCAGTGGTACAACTTGCTAGAGGCAGACCACTGTTCCCTGTTTCCTGAGTCACCAGTTTCCAGTATCCTTTCACATAGCAGTGGTACAACTTGCTAATGCAGACCACTGACTTCCCGGATACCTTCACCTGGATTCCATTTCCTCACCTAGACAGCGGTACAACTTGCTATATGCAGACCGCTGACTCTCCTCACCTCCTCGTTACCTCTGGACATTCCTCCTCACTATAGCAGTGGTACAACTTGCTACCCGCAGACCACTGACTACCCTCACGTTTCCTTGTCCATCCAGTTCCTCGTGTACAGTTATCTATATATTACCAGTGCTGTTAGTCATAGACTTTCCACGAGCATTCTCTTACCATCTGCTGTCTCCTGTTCCGTGATCACCCCGCTACCAGAGTACCATATTACCACCTATACTGCTCTGGTAAGTCCATCATCTGGTGATACCTGGGTAAAGACTCCTAGTGCCCGTGACATCCAGTATGCTTCAAATTACAGCTTTCCAAGAATCTTCGTATTTCCAACTCATTCTATATCTCCCTGCTCAAACCTCTCATTATTAACCGGTTCTCTACTCCTGCTTCGACATCTCCTTCCATTCAACTGCAACAGGAATAAGAATTTGAAATTGTTAGGAACCCCTCCAGTCAGCACGACAAAACCCGGGGTCTGCTCCGAAAATCTGGTTTTCGCTGGAGCCCCTAGTAGTGGAGACAGACTTGGCTGCAGACGAACGGAGGGTCGTGAAATGTACACTGACTGGAGAGAACCCAGGGGTAGCATGAAGTAGTACACAGCAGAGTGAGATCCAAGCAAGGGTCAAGGGCCGGCAGCAGACAGCGAAACCAGATAACAAGCCGAGGTCAGGGGTCACAGGCAATACAACAAGGTCTAGAAACAAGCCTGGGGTAATACACGGGAAATCCAAACTAGAATACAGCACAGGAGCAGGGAAACAAGGAACAGGAGCCTAGCTACACTGGGAGCTATAACTGGCAATGAGGCTCTGTCCTCACTGCCTTAAGTAGCGAGGGGAGCCAATAGGAATGAGTGCCAGTGAGACCCCTCCCTACTGCACTAATCTCAGAAAATAGGCCATACAGAAATAGGAGAACAGAATAATATATTCTATCCTTCGTGGAGCCGCGGCTCATAACAGAAATTACTCATATTCTCGATTCCAAATTCGTCAGGGGTGGTGTCCGGTGTTTAGTCCACTAGAAGGGATTTGGTCCAGAGGAGCGCTCCTGGATTCGTGCTGCCGGTGTCAAAGCTCCTGCTCTTCTAAAAAGATTTTACACCAGGTTTCCCAGTAAACCCGGTTCTAAGTGTTCTGTGTCCACGTTTAAAGGAAGGGGTACTGTCACTCGCTGGGTCTCTGGTTCCTCTAAACCTAGATGCAGGTCACTCACCTCCCTGCCGGCGACTGTGCAGAGCCGCGGCCGTCCTCCATCTTAGGAATGGTTTTGCGCATGTGCAGACCGGAACAAACTTTTAAGTACTTCCCTCACTCCGTATTGGTCATCTGGCAGCCGTCCCCGATTTAAGGCACCTGTGACTTTCTCTCACATGTCTGTTCTTGGTCTTCACTCTGCTGAGATAGCTGGAGTTTACTCACCTCCTGGTTCCTGACCTATTCAGCGTCTCAGCATCTCTGCATCTTCTTACCAACTAACCAGATACCTCATTGCCACGTCTGTGGTAATACCTGCCACTCGCTATTCATAGCAGCGTTTCCTATCCTCTCACCTGCTGGCCTGATAACCTTATCACCATGTCTGTGGTATTCCCTTCCCTTCTGTCTCGTGTCTCCTCCTGTCTCTCGACCATCTCATCTTGGATGTCCCAACGCTTCCTTAAACTCAATATTTCCAAGACCGAGCTTATAGTCTTCCCCCCTGCCAGGACTCTCCCACCTCCCCATCTCTATTTCTGTTAATAACACTACCCTCATTTCTGTCCCCCAAGTCCGATGCCTTGGGGTCATCCTTGATTCCTCCCTCTCATTCAAGCCTCACATTTTGTCCCTCTAAAAATCCTGCTACTTCTACCTTCGGAAAATATCTAAGATACGTCCCTTTCTCACCACGGAAGCCTAGAAAACCCTTGTTCACTCGCTTGTTATCTCTCGCCTTGACGACTGTAACCTCCTTCTCTCTGGCCTACCTGATTCTCACCTTGACCCTCTTAAGTCTATCCTCAATGCTGCTGCCCGCATCATTTTTCTCTCCCGCCGCTCTGTATCTGCAGTCTCCTTTCAACAGTCACTACATTGGCTCCCCATACCCTAGAGAATTAAATTTAAACTCCTCACCCTCACCTTTAAAGCTTTTAGTCAATGTTCCCCTCCCTACATCTCCAATCTCATCTCTACCTTCACTCCTACCCGCCCCCTCTGCTCTGCCTGTGACCGCCGCCTCACTACTTCACTGATCACCTCCTCTCACTCTCATCTTCAGGACTATGCCCGGGCTGCTCCCCTGCTGTGGAACGATCTTCCACGTTCCATCAGGTTAGCATCTACTCTCAAAGGCTTCAAGCGTGCCCTTAAGACTCATTGCTTTATTCAAGTCTATCAGTCCTCCTCCTAACTTCCTTGTCCTGGCTCTCTCCCCCAATTAGTACAACCCTTTTTGCTTTACCCTGTCACCTGTGTTTGTATATATTTTTGTATCATGTTGTGTCTTGGTTCTGTAATGTACGACGCTGCGGACCCTTTGTGGCGCCTTATAAGTCAAAGATAATAATAATAATACCTACCACCTGCTGTTCATTGCAGCGTCTCCTATCATCTCACCTGCTGGCCGGATAACCTCATCGCCATGTCTGTGGCAATACCTGCCATCCGCTGTTCATAGCAGCGTCTTCTATCATCTCACCAGCTGGCCGGATAACCTCATCGCCAAGTCTGTGGTAATACCTGCCATCCGCTGTTCTTCGCAGCGTCTCCTATCTTCTTACCTGCTGGTCGAATAACCTCATCTCCACGTCTGTGGTAATCTACAATCCGCAGGTCATCAGATGATCTCCTCTACTCCAGCCTTACTATCTGCAACCGCAGAGTATCCCTATTCCTCCTATTGCCATCTGCAGATTATCTTCTCTGCTCCAGTGTTACTACCTGCTGTCCGCAGAACACCTCATTGCCTCCTATTACCAGTTTGCCATATCCTCTACTTTCTTTCTATACCTGTATGTCCGTTGACCCTGCCACACTCTCCTGAGGGCCGCGACCTGCGCAGTGGAAGCCGCTAAACCCATACCTTCTTGCAGGGGTCCCTGGAGAAGACCAGCCACTGCGTTATACTCCGTGCCTCTGGTGAAATAGTCAACTATTGGCAGAATTCTGGTTCGAGAATCCTAGTGACCGTGACACAGAGCTTAGTCAGACATGCAGAAATACAGGAACAGGTAAGGAAGCTCTGTGAGCTGAGAACTGTAGATTAGACACACAGGTGCAGCTGAGCTAAAGTGCTGGAGAGAATGGTAACTCTGTGAGTTGATATCCAGGAATAAGCAGAGCTGAGTTGAGGTGCTGGTAATGATGGTAACTCTTTGAGTTGTATTAAAGTAATTCTATCGTTTTCCAATAAGCATTGTCTAAGCGATTTGTGTTTCCAAAGCACAAAATGATTTATTTAGCAGATGCAAAAGTTTTAGCAATTCAATACATAATTATAATACAGTACAGCCGATATCAAATATATACATACATACCGCCGTGCCCTTCGCTGCGCTCCGCTGGTACCAGCTTACAGTACTTCACTCCAGAATACTATGGTCAGAGAATGACTGAAACCAATACCAGCAAAACAGTATTATATACACTCAGTGTTACAGAGAAAACAATGCAGATGACGTGGCTTGCTTCTATAGGTCTAGGCTTCAGGAGGGTCCAGTGTAAACAGGTCATAGGCTAGTTCAAACAACCCCTTCCAAGGGTGAGGGTCAACATTCCAGATGATTCTCCTGCCCAGAAACCATTTTAAGCTAGTCTATTCACAATACACAGTCAGTAACAGTTTAAACATTTATTCCCTAACATCGCTAACTAGAGTATGCAATGTGCGATCTCTTCGGCGAATGAACCGGACAACTGCTGATGAATAGGGGATTAAAATGATACTAAACATGACATAGTTCCTGCAACCTGAACCTTAAATATCACTAAAGTATACATATAACCTTAAAATATATATATAACTATAAGCAAAATACCAGCTGCTCATAAATCACTGGGCAATGGAACCATTATAATATGAAATATATAAATAACTAAATGTGAGAGTGTGAGTGTGTGCATATTTTACCACGTGATCATGCCATGCCACGTGTTACGTGGCCTACTGATCGCAATCGCACGGTAAAACAATATTAACCAATATACTTTCGTTCATCCAATTATAAGACTTTGACAGTTGATATCCAGGAATGAGCAGGGCTGAGCTGAGGTGCTGGAAATGATGGTAACTCTGTGAGTTGATATCCAGGAATGAGCAGGGCTCAGTCAGTCATGCAGAGATATAGGAACAGGTAAGCTGGAGCCAGGGAGTCAAGTCTTCACACAGTCAGGGTAGACAAACAAAGAACAGGCAACTGCGTGTTGGCCCAGGTGTCTTAAATAGTGAGGTGATGACAGGCTGAATAAATGGGTGCAGAGAGGAGGAGTTCTTTCTGACAGGACGGGTCTGCGCATGTGCAGACCCGGAATCAAGATGGCCACCGCCATCGGACGGGCGGGGGGTCTCCACATTTGGCAGGTGAGAGTATCGGATCCCCTGTGTTGGGGCGATATGTGATAGCTGCTTTTGCCAGCGCAAGCCACGGGACCTGCTGAGAGAGGAGAGTGGCGGTCAGAGGTAGGTGGGAGGGCCAGACCCCAACCAGGTGGTCAGTGGGTCCGGTGCCTGACATAGTGGTATTTTTAGTATGCGCATTCTCTGAGCACTCTTACCACCTTTTGTTTGTGTAGTAAATAAGCAGAAGTGAACAGTATGTTCCTGATTCATGAAGAGAGAGGACACCACCACACAAACCACATCTGACAGGGCGGAAGAGGCGTAGAAGGCAGAAAGCTTTCTTGTGAATATAAAGATAAAATAGGTTTAGTGTCACTCGAAAATAGCAATGCATTACACATAGAATGAAGTGGATGTTCTCAAAATGTTTGCATCATATGCTAATAGTATACTATTATAAAAGTCTTCATTTTTACATTATCAAGTGTGTATGCATGTGGGTATGTGTTTTTGTTGGCAGATAGGCCGTGTGTTGCAGGCGAGGTCTACAATTAGGTGGAGGAGGGGAGAGTATGTACAGGCAGCAGCAGTGTCTTCTTCCTCTAATAACATTAAATTCACAATCGCTTAGGGAGAGATAAGCTTATCCCCATGATGAATTTCCTGAATGCTGATTGAAAGGCAGTCTAATATTCATGTAGAATTAATACATGACTACATCTGCATAAATAATAACCTAATTGGATTCTTAAAGCTTCCTGGGTTCTATATAAATGTTTGCATACTAGGATTATAATAATACATGACGACTGGCATAGACATTGTGATTTGCACAGTACAATCTATTTTTGATCATTACATAACTAAATATATATGTGTTTCTCACATTGTATGTGGATATCTTGCTAGCTCAGTAGAGGAACAGGCTGCTGCATGATGAGGACAAAGAGATGTTACAGTCTGGTTTCTATGGCAACAGTAGACGACGTAGTTATATCCAAAATACTTAATAATATTCAAAGTGTTTTGTTGTAAAACTGTTGCGAGATTTATTATTCTGGAAAATTGTTATACAAAAAATGTAACATATTTGCAGAGAGCAGATTAATTCATTGTAAATAGTATAATGTGTACATGATATATATCCACATATACAGTAAACATACTTTTGTACAGTGACATTTTTTTGGCTCAGCAGCTGAGAGGAAGGGACACAACACACAGGCCTCATTTTCTGCATGTAAAATGTGTGTGTTCTTTAAAAGCCAGTGGTTGGCTGGTTTTCCGGACATGATGTGGTTGAATCTGTCATCGTAATGGAAATTCATTGCTGTAGCTATGGTAAATCGAGTTTTCTGCCTGTGCTGAATGCATTAGTCTAATGAGATGTTTGCAGCTGGAGAGCTGAGCTGCTGGAGACTTACAGCTTGCTAGCAGACAGGGAGAAGATGGCTTTTGCAATGGTCTGTGTGCATGCACTGGCAATCATCTGTCCTTCAAGTCAAAACACCAGCGCTGTGT